>NW_020955709.1:84980-167264 GCF_003031625.1 Empidonax traillii
GGTTGTTTGTTTTGTTTGTTTTAAAACTTTGGCCTCATTAATTTCCAACAAAAATTTCCCCCCAATAAAAGGAAAACATGGAAAGAAAAACAAACTATTAGAAAAGAGAGGAGGGAGGAAATGTTATTTAAAAGGTTACCAGACCACATCATTTTCCAATGATATTATATACTCCCTGCAGTATCCAAAATATATATGGGCCTTAGGCCAAGAATGTAAAAAAAAAAAAAAAAAAAAAAAAAAAAAAAAAAAAAAAAAAAAAAAAAAAAAAAAAAAAAAAAAAAAAAAAAAAAAAAAAAAAAAAAAAAAAAAAAAAAAAAAAAAAAAAAAAAAAAAAAAAAAAAAAAAAAAAAAAAAAAAAAAAAAAAAAAAAAAAAAAAAAAAAAAAGAAGAAGAAGGAAAAAAAAGAAGAAAAAACACCCAGCGTAGACACAACATCTGGACAGAGGCTGAACAAAACCTCCATTTATCACACTTAATCCTGCAATGAAGCAGTCAACAGTTTACTTCTGTTTTGCTAATTTAGCTGCTTTCATGCTTCCGAGGTGGAAAAGCCGAAGTAAAAGCTTGGAATTAAGTGTCACTTTGTGAAGCTACTTCTTCTTCTGCTCTTTTTCATGACACTTTACTCTCCTGTATTTTTTTTGAAAACCCTGTTCCTTTTATTTATTCCACTTTCCCTGCCTCCCCTCCCCCCCAATTTTTATTTCCTTTTGCTTTTTTAATCAGTTGGAAAATCTGGTGGCACAGTACTTGTGGACAGACCCAGAGGGTGCTGATGCCCCCAGACACGTGGGGAACCCCCTGAGTCCTGTCCCTGTTTCCACCCAACGTGCCCAAACCCCGCAGTGCCCAGAGTGGATCCAGGGCCAGTGGAATTTATGTCTCTTCCCTTCCTCCCCACACGTTTCTGTGCCTTTTTCTCCAGGAGTAATTCAACTTTTTGTTTAAAACCAAACCATACCAAGCCCAGGGACCCCCGTCCCTTCCAAAAAGACAGTGGCCATCCTGGGAAATCCAGCACTGTGTCCAAGCACACCCCCTGTGCATCCTCCGCTCCCCGCCTGCAGCCACATTTCAGGGGATCACTGAGACCCATTTGTCACCTCCCCTGGAGAAAAGGTCACGTTTTCAGCAGAGAAAACCCCATTTCCTGCCCTATTGCAGTGCAAATGTGAGTACATCCATGTGTTTGCCTGCCATCTCCCACAATTAATTCCAGGGCGGATTTCGCTGTCCTCGCCAGGAGGCTCTTCCTTCCGACGAGCTATAAAGTACCCGACACCCTGTTTGGGGGCTGGTGATGATAACACCAACCACAGCACTAACCACAGCACATCCCCATCCCCCAGGAGTTACAGCATCCAGGGGATTCTTCTTTAGTCACTTCAATATGGATTTATGGCCGAAACTGGGAAGATTCTGGCCGCTGGAGCTGTACTGCCTGAAGGATGGAGAATCTGGGGCTCCCACAGAGAAGGTTGGTTTGTCCCATCCCAGTGTTTCTTTAAAATTAAGGTGAAAAAACATTTTCTACTGGAATTTCGTCTGTTTCCACCACTGTGATGGCATTTCCAGCCTGTGCAGGAGAGGAGGGCAAAACCTCCCTGAATATCCAGCTGGGCCAGGGGATTTGCACATATTTACTAAACACAATTGTTTGTTGCTCTTGTATCTTCTTTGTTGTGTCAAGAGCCAGAGATACAACAAACATTCATCCTCAGAGGTTTAATTAATATTTGTTAAGACCAGAATAACCAACATCTCAGGACTGCATTGATGCTGGATGCAGCCTGGGGAATTGGGTTTATTTTTGGGGCTGTCTGGTTCCCTGCTGTTGTTATATCTCTGGTTTTGCTGTCGTTTCCCTCCACTTGATGTGGTTTCATGTGTGTGTCAAAGGCTGGCTTGTCTGGATAGACACTGCTTTTAACTGGTTCATAAACTGGAAGATAATGAAGTAACTAATGACCCGAGTGCTTTAAGAACAGCAAAGAAAAAGTTCTGTGCAATGTGAAACGCAAAAAATATTCCTGGTTTCTCCAGGGCAGTGGTTGGCCCTGAATGCCGCTGTTCAGGAGTGACACAGGCCACATTCCTTGTCTCACAGACACATCAATACCAGATTAGATAAGGAGCTGCACATTCAGGCTGTCTAGAGCAAAAAAAAATGTATCCAGCTCTGAAAAACAGGAGTGGAAAACTGCTGGGATGCATGACACTGGTCCAGCCTCCATCCCTGCCTCAGTGGGCTGATTGCATGGAAACATGAAACCAAGGAACGAGTCACCCTTCCACATCTGACTTATTGCTCTGCCTGTCAAGAGCAAAAAACTGCCCAGAGGCCTTTGGGCTCCTGGAACTGCCCTCTTAAAACCCTCAAAACAATCAGAAAGTGCAGCAGAACAAGCCCTGTTCCTTGTGTCCCGGCCCTGCCCATCAGCTCCAAGAGTTTCCCACTTTTGCCCTATCCCAGAAAACTTTTGCAAAGCTTTGAGCTATTTCCCTGCAGTGATTTCCCCAGTTTCTTTCCAGAAGCTTGTCTTAGATGGAAATAAGGGACCCACACTGCCGTCCAAAGGTTCTTCCCTCACATACCATGCCCAACTCTATCCCAAAGTACCTTTTGATAGAACCAGCTCATCTGAGCGCCCTGTCGCAAGCTCAGCCATCCCAGCTCCATCCAGCTGCTGATAATAAATAATCACCTTCCCTCCTGCCCCCCGCACGGCCGGGCTCTGGCGGGCTGCAGGCGCGTGCTGCCCGGGGCACGGCCGCCCCGGCACCCCCAGCCCCGGTGCCGAGGCCGCATTCCCACGGCTCTGCAGAGCACTGAGCGACCATTCCAAGCCTCGCCTGTCGCTGCGGGGTCAGCCGTTCATGTTTACTGTAGGGGAAGGAGGCCGCGGCAAACATTCCTCCCCGGTGCCTCACCCGGGCTGGAGCTCTCCCACCGCGCCCGCCAGGCCTGGGAAAGGCAGGCGGGCGCCGGACCCTGCTCTGCCCGCCCCGGCAGGTGCAGCTGCAGGGGAAAGGGCCCTGCCTGCCCTTTTTGGGGGGCTGGTTTACTGCAGGGAGGTTCGTGGGGTTCAGGATCAGCCCCCGCAGCCTTTGGGTGAAGGACCCGGCCACACCAGCCCCTCCCTGCGAGCGGGCAGCGTTTCCCCAGAGGCACAGCTGTGCCAGGAGCTTGGCACTGATCCTTCTGTGCCCTCACACTCAGGGTCCTCTGAACCACCAGCTTTAGGAAGGGGGTTACAGCCCACAGCCCCCTCCCCAAATCAGCAGTCAATCCCCTCCTTGTGGCTTTTCCCCCTCAGTCCCTCCTGCCCCAGCTGGTTAATAAATGATGGCCCAGCAAGTGCCAAGAGCTGAGCGCTGCTGCCTGGCCCTGGGGCAGCCAAGGCCCCCCTGAAGTTTTCCAGCAGGGAAAGCCCCACACATCTGGCAGGATCAGCTGTCCATCCCTGCTGCCCCCACACAGTGCCGAGGAGGAGCTGCCAGGTCAGAGGGAGAGCAAACATCCCAGCCCTGCCAGTGCAGCCGCCTGCCCGCGCTCCAGCTGCCACACAAAGAGCCCGCTCGGACCCGCCGGCACTGGCCCCTGGTTCTGCGGGGCTTGGCAGGGGGGCTGAGCATCTTCGGGGCTTTGGGCAGTGAATTTGGAACCCCCTGGGAGAGCAGCTCATCCCTGAGCCAGCCTGGGAGCACTGCACCTTAGGCTGGTGCAACGCTCAGCTGGTATTTGGTAACCCTCAACTCCCAAATCTCCCCTTCCTCTCCAAGGACAAAAAGCATCCGTGTCCCAGAAACAGGGTCTGCCAAACTACAGCACAGACTATCCCTCTGCTCGGCTGGGAAGCTCCCTGCTCGTGCTGGGAGGGGAATTGGTTCCCCTCCTGCTCAGGCAGGGCTGCGGGAGGCAGCAGGACCCGCTGCGATGGTTGGTATTTACCGAGGCCGCGGGGCTGCTGGGGCGAGCGCTGAGCAAACAGCGCCGAGGATCCCCCGCCCCGGAGAGCTCACGGACTGCTGGAACAAAGGAAACCTTCGCAGACGGGGAAAGGGGACAAAGAGCCCCCAAGTGCTCTCCCCAAGGACACCTGTGGCACGGATGGAGCTGGGGGGGCACTCACAGACCGAGTCTCGGCTGCTTCACGGTGGGCCCAGGGTCACCTTTCCCCCAACACGGCGGGCACTGGGCAGCCCTGGGCTGAGCGAGAGCTGGAGAGATGCTCAGGGCAGAGGGAATGTGCAGGGGGGGAATAGGGAGTGTGTATCTCCATGTGCCAGTTTTCCCTGGATCCCCTTCCCTTGCAGCCTGGGCTGTGCTGGGCAGTGCAGACACTCCGCTCCCTCCCATGCCCAGAGACCCCACTCAAAGAAAAGTAAGAAGAGCCTCTGGCTCAGGGTGCACCAAACATTTCGAGGCAAAGGGACGCTCGCAGCCAGACCAGCTCCTGCCCCACAAACACCACCGGAGCATCCCAAGGAGCCCCTCCTCACCCCGGCTGCGGGTCTGGCGGTACCTCTGCAACCGCTGATGCCTTAAAGCCGCCTCTTTAGGGTTGTTGTCTCACACAGTTTTCTTTTTTCATATTTAATATTAATGGTAATGACTGTGGCAGTAAGATAATAAGCTTCAGTCAGATTAGAAGGGGGTCGGCTCTTATCTGTGCCTGTTGAAGACGCATGTCTTTCACCTGCTCCTTTAATATCCCCCATCTTTCATTCCTACCGCCGAGCCCCCTCCCACTGTCCTAGAACAAAAGGGGTATTATTGTCCGGGGTCTTTTCAGGCTGGAGCCAGGAAGACCTCCTCCTCCCCCAGCCGCTCCCCGAATGTGCAGCAGTTTGAAATGAGCCTTTTTCCTTCCCCGGCAGGAGATTAGCTCGGTTTGACAAGGCGGTGAACTTTAGGCAGGGTGAAATAGGGTCTCCTTGGGGAGTGGAGGCAGTTCAGCCCTGACTAATTCTGACAAAGAGAGGCACCAAAAAAAAAACCCCTGCCAAAAAAAAAAAAAAAAAAAAAATTAAAATAAGAAAAACAACCGAGCTGGAGAGGAGGCAGGAGGGGAGGCTGGGGGAAAGGAGGGAGCGTGGAGGCTGGAGGGAGTAAGGAGGGATGGGAGGCCAGAGGGCACGTTCCCGAGCGGGGCTGGGCTGGAGCTCTGGGCTTTGCTCCTTGGGTCTGGCTTGGAGGAGGGAATCGCCTCTCTGGCCAGCCCCAGTACGGGGATCCTGCTGCTCCAGGTCCACTTGCTCCTGAAATCCCCTTTCTTTATAATTTTTAAAGTTCTTTGGAAGCCCTTCAGCATGAGCCCATGGGCAGTGGGACCCCAGAACTTCCTTTAAAACACAAAATGAACCATTTTTCTGCTGTGGCCCAGGCAGATGGTTTAAACAAAATAACCCCAAGCCCCACAGAGTGAAATCTCAGGGTTTGAGTGGAACCAAAGCGAAGTGATTCCATTTTAAACTGTTGTTTGTGCGTCAGAGGCCAGAGTTTGTGCAGAGACTTGTGGTGGTGACGTGCCCGGGGTGGAGGGTGTGGATGGAGCTGGGAGTGACGTAGGTGAGGGATTAGAGGAGAGATTGGCAGAGGAAAAGGCAAACTGTTTCCTACGGCAGTGTCTCATCCAGGGGTGTCTTCCATCACACAAAGACTTTGAAGTGATGCAGAAAAGGGCCTGAAGGAAGGGAATGCGCCCTGCAGGGTTGGAGGGCAGTGGGTCTGGAGGAAGACTGAGCACTGACTGATCCAAGTGCTCAGGGCAGAGGAAGGGGAAGCTTTACCTGGGCCCTCACACCAGCACAGCCCATGCAGGCCATGCCTCACATGGTGCTTCATGTAACAGGGATGGAGAATCAGATGGGAAACATCCTGTTTTCCCAGGTCATGGGTCACAGTGGAAGGCACCACGTTCCTCTGCAGCACAGAAACTTTTCTATTTAAATGGGTTTTTAAGTTGGAAACGTTGGCAGACAGAAAGTTCCGTGTCAGTCTTCCCTACTCTGCCATACACACACTCAAATATCACATATCTATATATGATTATATTCATTTACACTACAAGTACACTTGTGTGCACATATTCAGGCACACAAGCCTGGCTCAGAGAAGCAGGTGTATGACACAGGTCTTGGCACCCTGCAATCCCTTGTCAAGGAGGGAAAGAGGAGGAAGAGGCTGCTCAGACGAGCCTGTGCACAGCAGAGGGTTGACAGAGACCAGGACAGGGCTCGGGTTCTGGGTTAATTCGTCTCTCAAAATGCCTTTGATCCCCACAGAAAGGGACTGTCACGCCAACTTGTCCCCGAACACACCAGTGAACTGTCACTCAGGATGTTCCCATCTGAGCTCTGACTCTGGTTTCAGGACCCAGAAAGAACACCAAGGCTGTGACATCAATTCCCGCTGATGTCCTGGCCCGGTTGTGCACAAAGGTGTGTTCTCCTCAGACAGCACCAGCCCTCCTGCCACCCTTCACTGCCACCCTTCTCTGTCACCCCTGTGTCCCCACGGCGCCTGGTGGTGCTGGGTGAGGTGACAACCTGAGCAATGTGCCCTCAGGCAGCACCCTGTGCTCCTGCAGGACACGCTGCCTTGTGCAGGACATTTCCTGCCAGTGGCTCAGCAAACCCCTGAAATCTCCCCGTCCTGCCAGGAGATTCCTCCCTAATGCTCATTAAGCCGCTTGCAAATCCCCGGCTGAACATGGCTGCACAAGTTTAATAAAGCGAGAGACAGATGCCATCAATCATGTGGGCCCGCCACACATCTGGGGGAAATCCAGGGCCATTACTCTCCTTTCTTCTCCCCACCTTTGTGTCCCAGCAGCCCAAATCCCAGGAGTTGCACCGGGCAGGTCTGCTCCCATCCTTGCTTGCTGCACCCCTCCAGCCCGGGTGCTGTCCTTGTTCTGTTGGTGTCTGCACACGTGGATGTGGTTTTTGGAGGAGGTTCTCTCTCGGCAGGGGAAGGCTGAGAGTGGTCATGGACTCTGGATGGGCACTCTCAGCTGTGCTCACTTCCCCAGATCCCCAGGCTGAGCTGGTGCCACCAGGACACGGCCTCCTCAAGGTCTTTTCTGCTTCCAAGTGTGGGTGGGAACACAGCTTGGGCAAGAAGCAGCTGCCTGGGATGAAGAGCAGTTGGAAAGATGAGAAGATCCTCATCAGCCTGAAATCAGGGCAAGCCCCATGGTCAGACAGACACGACTTCCACACCACGGGTGGCGATGGGCACAGTGGGACAGCGGGCCTGTCCCGCTTCTGCCTCAGCCCTGCCTGAAAGCCAGGAGCACACCTCTCCTCTCGCCACATCCCTGGGCTGCAACAGCAATTCCTGCCTATTCGCTGGTGTTGAGACCACAGGGAAACCAGGAGAACAGCCCAGCAGGAGCCACTGCTTAGCTAAAGCTCTCTGTTAAATCAAGTGGTCTTTAAGGGTTTAGTGAGGCTCTTTCCCCCCCAGCTCTCCAGGGCTGGGGCTCTCAGCTGTCCCCTGGGTGCCGTGACTGGCAGCTCTGAGTGACACACAAATGGAGCTGCAGGGCAGGACACGCTGTGGCTCCCACACAAAGTGCTGCCCAGCACCAAACACGCAGCTCTGTCCTGGTTTGCAGGAGCCTCGATACGTATTTATTAAAAAAAAAAGGAAAAAAAACAACAGCGAGATGGAAGGATTTGATGCTCTGAGCTCTTTATGCTTAGGAACAAGGATGGGTTATTGACTAATGCAGCGCTGTGGGATGGAATAATGCGCTGGGTTTACTTCGGTTTTGTCTCCATCAACCACCAAGGGATCCAAACACACTAGGGCTGAGCAGTTTAGTGCACCCAGCTGGGACGTCACAGCTCCTGTGTCCCTTCCCCAGCTTGTGGAGGTGAATTCCTGTGTGGTTGCAGCTCATGCAAAAGCCAAACTCTTCCCTCAGCCCTGGGGATGGTTCAGGTGGGACCCGGGACAAGTGACCCCAACTTGCACAACGCCATTGGCCCAGCAGCCCGTGGAGGGGATGGGACCTGTCACCCAACAGGCTGATGTCCTTGGAGTGGAAGGTGTTACCCAAAGGTGTTGAGATGAGCAAAGATTCAAAGGCTCACATGGCACCCTTCAGGTCAGCACAGCAGCTCAGGATAGCGGGATGTGCTCACAGCATGTCCTCTCTAGTGACCCCACAGGCTCCCCCCTCACCCCTTTGGCTCTCCCCACACCGTCACACCAAGGGCAGAGGGGCAGAGAAGCTCCAGCTGGCCCGTTTCAGGCCGGTGCTGCTGGGCTGGCACAGGGAGGGCCGGGCTGATGGCAGCGGGGCCGCGGTGTGGGCCGCCCGCCAAGCCCCACATGTGGGATCCATTAGCCACAGCGGCTTAGAGGGGCTTCTCTCGCTGCCACTCACCTATCCGCCCGTGTGGCAGAGGGGGTGGCAGGAAGGTTTTCACAGCTGGAATAAATTGCAGGGAGGAGGAGGAGGAGGGGATTGGGAGAGACAAAAAACAACATTGAACTCAAGATGGAAGAAAGACAGTATTAGCGGAGGTAATGGAGAAAATATGTGTGTGTGTGAGAGGGGGTATTTTATTTACCGACTGTTTGTTTGGGGTTGCCCACACACGGTGAAAGCTGGGCAGTGGATGGACTCCAAAATCCCAGCAGGCGCTTTGGCTTGGAGGGGGAAGAGGAGTAGAAAGAGGGAAAAAGAAGGGAACGGGGAAATACAGAAAGAAGGAGAAAGAGGTGGAATTAGGCAAGGAAAAAAGTCACGTGGCACTTGTTTGGGCTGTGAAGGAGTTCAGTGGATCGAGAATCTCTGGGAGTGCCTCTGCCTGTGCCTGTGGTGACTGGACAGGGAGGTCCCTGGACATTTGCTTCTCCCCTCTGGCAAAGTGCTGAGGTTGCCACCCAAGGACCCCCAGCTGCCTCACTGACCACTCTGAGCCTCCCTGGGGAGGGATAACACAACTCAGAACTCCCCAGGGAAAGGTTTTATTCCTCACCCTCTCCCCCCGCCCCATCTCGTGAAATATTGGAATTAATATAATAACACACCTTAATAATATTATCCCTTGTCGAGTCCATAAAAGTCCCCTCTTGCATTACGGCATTTGAGAGACTATTAAGTTTTAAGGCCACGAGACCTCCATGAAGGAGAGAAGTCATTTCCATTTTTCCTCTCTTCTGAGGGCACTGGGGTTTATGGGACAGTCAGGAACTGGGATTGATGAGGCACGTGGAGGGGCAGGGCCCAGGACAGGTCACAGGGGTCCCGGCACGTCCCCCAGGATGGGGGTCCCAGTGATGTGGGCTTAGAGTGGTTATTGCTCTCTTTTGGCATGTGACTCTTCCCAGATCCCAGGCTTTCCTGCAGAGACAGGTGTTTATGGGGGAAATGACACGATTGCTTTGACACACAACAGTGTGAGGGCGTGGGATGGAACAGGTGATGGTCCTGAGATCCTCCTGTGCAGTTGTATCCCTGCACACAGCTCCCACCTCGGGGAGCAGGACTGTGGCCATGCTTGCCAAAGTGCAGAGAGGGTGGAAAATCCAGCATTTTGCATGAAAATGGGGGCAGTGACTGCACCCAGCACAGCCCAGGGTCCCTTCTGTGAAATACAGCGGGGGCTGAGGACCCTCCTTTCCTTCCCTTTCTGCTCTCCCTCATTTGAGAGTAAAACCCCAAGAGGACTAAAATGCAAGAAGCTGCTCCTGCTGCTCCTGTGGAGCTGTGTAGGCTGGGGGTGACAGTGGTGGTGACACAAAGGTGGCTGGTGCTCACGGGGGTGGCACTGGTTCAGCCAGAGGCGCTCAGAAAATGTGGGCTGGGAGAGGAGTGTTTGCAGAGCTCACAGTTCAGAACATGTGGGGGTTTAGGGGCTTCCTTCCCTATTGGTATGAGCTGCAGGAATTCAGGGGTTGTCCCCAAAGAGCAGTGAGGGCTCACAGCCCAGACCCAACGGCGTGGGGGGGGACAGGAGGCCCTTCACTGAAAGGCAATGCTGATAAAAAGCGAAGTGAGAGGCACAGATCAAGTGAGAACATCCCTCAGTGAGCCAAAGCAAGAGGAGAACCACAGGAATGACGACAAGAAAGGAGAATATAAAATTCCTTCCCTTTTATCAGGAGTATTGTGCTGATTTGAGGCAGCTGGACGGATTCAGAGCACTATTTACCGCAGATTTCTGCCTCTGCAAAGGCAACAGAGTTGTTTGTGATTTACCCCGAGTTCAGAGCTCTGATTCCCTGCGTTTAACCTGCCATTCCAGGCTGCTCCTCCATCCCCTGCCATGCAGGAGCTCAGCACTGGCATCTCAGAGTTCCAGCTCCCTCACTTCTGTTTGCTGTGCAGCCAAAGAAAGGGCACACGAGGAATGTCTGGTTTTTTCCTAGAGCACAATTTTACAAAGACATGGCAAACCCTCCACCAAAATCAAATAAAACATCCTTCTGGTGGCCAAGAAGAGTTTGAAAACGGGACCACTGCAGGCTCAGAAAACCAGCAGGCCAATTAAAAAAAAACCCTTTCACATTTATTATTATGTAAAATCTCATGCTCTTTAGGGCAATCTCATGATTATGAAGGGGTCAGGGGAACTGATTTATGATTAGAGAGCTCTTGGCATCGGCAATATTGTATATGTTTTAATTTTGAACCTTAATAATCCATCCAATATGCGGCACTTGATCATGACACTCATTTCTCACGTATAATTTTGCAAGACTATACACATCCACCTTCACCTCCTCGCTCTCATACAGCGAGCAGTGTTAAACCTCTTCTCTCTGCCAAAGTCAAATGCAGTCCAACTTTTCCCTATCGGATCCAGCTCCCCAAAAGCTGGGCAGGACATGGTTGGGAAGCTGTGCCAGCAGCCCCGGGGTGCAGAGTCAGTCCCTTGTCACCACCCCAAGTGACAAAGCTTCCTCCTCGCACCAAGGAGGTGCTTCTGCTCAGACGAAGGGAAAATCTGGCACTTCTCTGGATTTTTTTGCGAATTTTTCCCCTAGAAGGGAAAAAGAATTCCTGACCTTTTTTTTAAGTCTTATATTTGCAAAGACTTTGCTGGTTGGTGTGATCGCAGGTGCCTCGTGCCTGCTCAGAAGCATCAAATACCAGTTTCTGCTGAGGCAGCATCTCGGGTCATAGTGCCCACACAGAAACCAAGCTACAACCTGTGTCCAGTGGGGTAAAAAAAGGGGCAATCAGGGCTGGTCAGTGAGTCCTGGGCTGGGGAAGAGACCCCACTGCCCTGGGAACCTTGTTGAGGGAGGACACTCGGGGCTGACAGTGCAAAGCTGGGGGGAGGCGGCTCAGGGTCTGTCCCGCTCCCATTTCACAGGATTCCCACTCAAACAACCCTGAGCTCCCCATCCCCTGCCCGGGATGCCCTCCTTGCCCCTGCAGCCGTGTCCCCTCTCCTTCTGCCATCTGAGGTGTTTATTTAATTGTTTTCCCTGCTCCTCAGTGGCAGTGCTTCCCTGCCATTAAACCCTGCCAGCCGCGCTCTGACTGGGTAATTTAAAGCTATAGTTAAATTATGACTTCTCTGAACCTGTTGTGGCACTGACGCATAACCCTAATTAAATGATCGCATCCATTCTAAAGCCAGTCTTTTCTCCCCTCAAACGTTAATTACAACATAAGAGGCTTTAATGGCTCGCCTCACCTCCAGCTCCTCGAAAGAAAGGTCATGCGATTAATTTTCGTCATTAATCTTTTCCCAATGTGGACATTGTGCTGTCACTGGAGCCTATTAAACCCCCTTGGTCCCCCTCCCCTTCTTCTCCCTTCTTCCCCCTTCATTCCTCCCCCACCCCGAAGTGAACGAGAGAACAAAAATATTTAAGCTCCACTTTGGCTCTGGTTTGCTCTCGGGCCTCGGGACGGTGGAGGACGCGCTGGGAGACGTCCCACACCCCACCGTCCACCTGAGAGCAGTGGGGACATTGCTCTGCTGCACACGGGATGATTTGGGGGTGGTGGGATCCCCCCAAGAGCTGTGCAGGGCCCTGGGGTGGCAGCACAAGGGCACGGCCACCTCCAGGAGGCTGCTGAGGCTTTGGCAGGGACATCCGGGCAGACCTCTGGCTGTCCAAACACAGAGGATGGCTTGAGGTAGCAGGGGCAGCAGGAGGGGGCAGAGGGGCTGCAGGGCCTGGCCATGCCCGGCTGGGTGGGCACGGCTCTGGGAGCAGAGCTCAGTGCTGCCAGAGACCCTCCCTGCACCTGGCAGGGGCTGCAGCCCCTGCTGCCAAGGGACCTGCCTCAAGGCCCCTTTTTGGTTTCTTTTTGCCCTTTTTTCCAAAGGAAACAGGCGTTTTCTGAACTCCACGAAATCAGCCTCAGTGACTTAATCCCCCGGAGCTGGGAGCGGGGCTGGCTCCAGCCGCGTTCCCGGGAGCTGGGCGGGCGGGGGGCGCGGAGCACACGTTTAGCTAATTTGCAGTATTGTTTCAGCTGAAACGAAGGTCTGAATAATTCCCTTTTATCCAGGGTGACGTAATCAGGGAACAAATTGCTGCACGGTGGGGGCTGGCAGCGCACAGAACCGTTTGGAACGGCAGCTTTAGGCAAAAACCGCCCCGGGATCCGTCGTGCAGCCGAGTCCGACCGCGCCGTGTCCCCGGACTCGCGGCGTGCCCCAGTTTGAGGGGCCGAGAGCGCTCCTGAAGGGTATGACCCACTTCCCAGTCCTCCCTCCAGCTCACTGACATCCTTTCTTCCCATTCCCAAGGGCGGCGACTCATGGGGGAAAATCCTGGAGTATTTTAATAAGGAGGAGACAGATGGCAGTCACCTCGCTGGGTAAATATGTTAGTGGGAAGCGGTCCAGCGCCGCGGCGAGAAAAAGAGAGTAGGAGAGAGACGGGATGATCCTATTTTGAGCAGGATCCCTCCTTTGAGGCGCCGCTAAACGGCTCCTTCACACCCTCGAGGGTCTCTCTGGGTTTAGCCCTCGGAGGTGCTGGATCCCCATCCCTCTCCAGCAGGCTCTGGCAGCCCGGCAGCTCCACACCCCTGCGGCAGGTTTGGGGCTCTTGCTGCACTCCGGGTTCTCTTGCAGCTAATCCTTGCCTCTTGCTCCAGGCCCGGGGGGAGCAAGGCAAGGAATCTTGGCTTTTGCCAGAGGATTTGCTGGTAGCAAGGGTAGGGCAAACAGCTCAGGATGGGGCTGGCAAATTCCACCTGAATTTGGGAATTGGAATGAGCACTCCCTGCAAGTGCAGAGGCTGGTGCTGGGCTGGGCTGGGGTGTCTGCGGTGGGAACCACATAAACAAACCTCTGCCCTCTGGGTTCCTTCCCATGGGCATCAGGGATGGTGAAATTCCCAGAAATGGGTGGTGAATAGTCTCAGGAATGGGCAGACAGGGCAATACTCCTCCCTGGGCCCAGAGCCCTGTCCATGGAAACCCTTGGTGAGATGGCCAAGACGAGCACCGCGACCTCGGGGTCTCACGTGGTGAACTCGGCTGGGAAATACCCGAGGTGGGGGGAGGGAGGTTAGTGTGTGGCTCTGGGGCTAAAATCAGCTCCATGAACTGCCAGAGGATCCTTTCCACTGAAACAAGCCTGGAAAGACCCTGTGCAAAGGCAGAGAAACCAGGAAAGCATCTGGATTCACAGCCTGGGGCTTTGCCAATGTCTCTGGGGTGGAGGATGGAGTTGCAGGGAAAAGAGGGGATGGCAAGTGTGACAGCAGCATCCTGAGCTGTGGAAAATCACTCCAGATCATCAGATCTAGGCTGATTTTCACTCGCTGGGCCCTGCTCACCTTAAGTGATGCTAAACCACCTGGTATGACAACAGCAGCCAAAATATGATCCTACTCAAGCCTCGGACACTACAATAACAATTAATACATTCCTGACCGCCACTTCATTGTTAGAAAATAAACAGTTGAAGGATAAAGCCTTCCCAGAGACTCCTGTGCCCTGGAGCACAGGAACACTGCAGTGTGTGTCTGTGCACAAACGTTAAATTTCAGACCAACTACAGGACAAAACTCTGGTTTCCTATAAAGAGGTGAAAAAAGGGATTGGGATGAATTTCTCCAAGGCTGGGCAAAGCCAGCCAGCTGAACTACAGGGAGATAAGAGCACAACAGGGCACGAATCCCATTAATAACAGAGGTCTCAGCAGGGTAGGGGCTCTGTGTTGGCCCAGGGACTCTGTGCCAGTCACAGAGGCAGAAGTCGCTGCTCCCCACGAGCTTTATGTTCCAAAATGACAGCCTGGGGACTCGTGTCCCTCTCTTTCTGCAGACAGGTTTGCCACTATAAAATCCACATCAGGATTTCTGGCGCCCCAGGTGCTGAGCACTTGCAGTTCAGATGCTCATAATGGCTCTTCCCAGCTTTAAAAGCAGCGATTAGGAACACTCAGCTCTGCAGTGGGGGGTGGTTCCCCCCTCAGGGGGAATGGAGCAGGACCTGCCCCAACTCCGCTGGGAGCACTGGGACCTGCACACAGGGCTGGGTCTCTCTGGACATCGAGGATCAACAATTTAGCTTCATCTTTGATGGCCCTGTGGGTCCCTTCCAGCTCAGGATACTCCACGATTCTGTGATTCTATATTTGGGCTCATCTCTAAACATCACCCGAGGTTTGGGGAGAAAGGCATCAGAGTGACCCAGTTTAAATTCATGTTTTCTCCCCAGATAACCCCTTCCCGGGCGTGGGCAGTGGTGGCAGCAGGCAGAGCATCCCCAGGATCAAAGCCAGGGGCTGAGCCGAGCCCGGCTGGCAGCGGATCCCTGCCAAGGCTCCTGCCAAAACACTGCTGAATGGAGACAATGGCAAACCCCTCTGGCTTCCCATCGCCGCCGCCGGAGCCGCCCCGGCTCGGACACCCGCCCGTTTTTTTCTCTTTGTCCCAAGGACATTGGGGACATCACGTCCGCAGTGCTCCGTGTAGCAGGATAATAATAATTAATAACCATTAGCAACAATAAGGATAATACCAGTGCCAGGCCGGACTGACTGTGCAGAAGAGACACTTTTTTTCCCTCACTTTAATGAAAACAATGATTTGACTTTGAAGAAAGTGACTTTTTTTTTTTTTAAGTGGAAGCTGAATCTGCTCCCCTGCCCCCCCCCACACTCCTTCTTCACCCCCTCCCTCCTTTTTTTTTTTTTTTAACTCTCCTTTTTTCTTTTTCTTTTAATACTCTGCGTTCTATCATGCAAATCCCCTTTCAAATTATGAGAGTATTAGAGCCATCAGCGGTAATGTCACCGCCACAAAATGAGAGCAGGGACTTAAGCACCTAACGAACAATGAAATGTGCGAGCCCTGGGACAGGACAATTAAGAACTGGGCTTAGCCAGCCAGGGAAATTTATTGCTATCAAATCCATATTTCTATTTTCCCCCTGAACAGTAACCTATTTGAATATGATTAAAGGGTTTCATTAGAGCTGAGAGAAAGGCCCGTGTCCCGCCGTTCCCTGTGAGCTCACAAACACGCGCCCAGACTGCGCTGCGGGGAGGAGGAGGAGGAGGAGGAGGACGGGAAGGAGGGGAGGAAGGAAGGAGATGAGCATGGGACGGATGGCCAGGGTCACCAATCCACAGAGTGCTCGCCAGGAGCTGGACACTGGCACAGGCCAGGACACTGCTCCTCCTGTGCCACTGGCACCCCCAGAGCAGCTCCAGCGTGGAGGGAGGAGAGCTGGTGGAGAACCTGGAGCTGGGCACGAGGGAGGTGCAAAGGAGATGTGGGGCAAAGGGGCTTGGCATCATGGGGGGCTGCTGGCCAACAGGGAAAGCAGGGGATGAGCCCACATCTCACCTGCTCGGCGCACTCTCAGCTGCACTGAGCTCTGACCGTTCCCCTGGGCACGTCACCGGCACTGGGTGACACGGGGACAGGCTCAGAGCGTGGGGACAAGGGGACAGAGGGTGCAGTCAGACATCCCTTCCTCCCTCACACACAGGGTGTGTCTGAACAGTCATTCAGGAGGGAAAGGAGAAGAGCCCAAGGTTTGGCCAGACATGAATGAGCATCGAGGAACACCTGAAACCCCAAATGGTTTCACCGTTGCTTTCCCTGTCCCCAAGGAGGGTGTTTGTGTCCTGGGCAGGGCCATGCCCCAAATGCACAATCACACAAGCTCTGTGTCTCAATCATTTATCCTGCCTTTTATCCAGAGCCCACTGCCATCAGACTGGAGTTCTCCATCACTTCAGAGCTTTAACAGCCTGAACATTCACTATTTTTGCAATGATAGAAACCTCAGCCTCTGCTACACTATTTATTTACTCCCTATTCCCACACTACAGTGTATTCATCACAAGAGCCAGGTCCCAGCTCACCAGATCCTCAACAGAACAGTATTTTCTGGCATTTGCAAGCTCCATTGAGCTGCTTTTGCACCTCAGCTTTTGGTCCTGCTGCAGAGCCCATGTCACCAGAGCACTCCCAGGAGCTGGAATGGATGGAAGTGAGATGGAGGGAGCAAAGGGAGAGATGTGCTGGTTTCTGCAGCTTAGCAAATTTGGGAAAATAAAGCACAAAACTTTTGGAGAGAGAGAGAGGGAGAAAGAAAGAGGGAAAGAGAACAGGTCTGTCCCCTGTGACCAGCTTGAATCACTCAATGCATGTCCTTGCCATTGATAATTTGCTTGTAATTAGTCCAGAAAGGAATAACACCACCAGGATTCGAGTTACTGGTTTGCTGCTGGTATTTCTGGAGGAGTGTGGCCCATAGGGATGCACTTCCCACCTTTCCAAGGCAGTTATCCCCAGATCACTGCTCTGCCAAGGCACCCTGAAATCCTTGTTTGCCTCCTTCCCTTTGCCTGGAGAACTGTCAGTTAAACACCCAGGTATTCAATTCCAGACTATTGAGTGATCTGGTTTTCCACCATCATTTTCCATTTGTTTATATCTTGTGCTTTTAAAAGAACAGAGAGGATCTGAACTCAGACTTGAATCTCTCTCTCTTTTTTGAGTGAATATGGATTAATTTTTTCATGGCATTTCTCACCCTACATGTGCCAGTCCTGGCTTTGGAGCCAGGCCTTGGTTCAGATGGAGCCCTGGCAGCGGCGTGGGGCTGAGGATGAGAAGCAGGGATGTGTTTCCCTGTGCCTTCAGCCCATCCAGCCCTTGGCAGGGTGATGCTGCCCACACAAAGGTGCAGGGGTGCTGCTGTCCCAGCATTCCTCTCCTCTGCCCTGGCACTGGAGCTGCTGCAGGGCTGGGAAGGGCAGGAAGATGCTGCTGATCCCTGGAAGTGCATGACCCTGGGCAGACCCAGGGGCAGACCCAGGCTGAGTGCCTCGTTTAGTGCAGGATTGTTGTGAATAGTCACCGATTTGGGAAAGCCTCAGCATTCAGGGCAGCATTTAGGAAAGTTGTAAAGTGCCATTAGAGCCAAGGGGACTCATGGACAGGCTTAAGTCAAGCAACCACTTTCACACTTTGCTGAGTGGATGCCAATGACAATAATTAGTGCAACTCCCGGCAGTTCCAGAACTGCAGCTTTGAGGCCGGGGCGGAACCCGCTGTCTCGCAGGGACCCTCCTGCCCCACAGCCCCCAGTGACCCTCCTGCCCCACAGCCCCCAGTGACCCTCCTGCCCCCCAGGATGGGGCCCAGGAGTCCCGACACGGGAACCACGCGGGTCCTTCCCGCGCGTCCGCATCGCTTGGGCCCCACGCGCCCCCTCCCTTCGGATGGGCACGCTCCTTGGTAATTATCTCTCCCTAACGAGCTCACCCAGCGGCTGTGGGCAGCAGGGAGGGCTGGCAGGGCCCGTGGCCCCCCGGGACCCGCCGGTGGCAGCTTTGTCTCCCCGTCAGGTCGCCCTGTGCCGGGGCTGCCTCCCCTGCCCACCCCCACCCGGCGAGGCATCACAGCTCCTAACGAAACGGAACTGCTGCCAGATGAAATATATTACTATTAAATACTTAATTCTTCTAGTGAGCGGAGAGCAGCCAGTATGAATACGATTATTAAAGAAAATTACTTTGGCTGATCAGATATTTCTGCATACTAATTTCTGACCCTTCTTTCCTCTCTGCTTGCTTCTCATCCCTTAGAGACCAGGACAGATAAAATTCCATCACAAATAGCTGATTACTGGGGCTTGCATTAAAATCAAATTTTTTTTCCTCCCGGCTCTAATGTCCTTGCCTAAAGTAGAGGCAGCAGCTGTCAAAAAAAAAAAAAAAAAAAAAAAAAAAGGCCTCAAGATTGGTCCAGATCTGAATATCTTGAACTTTGAGGCTGCTGCCGTTATAGGCTGCATCCAAAAGCTGAAGTTGGCTCTGGAAGCAGCCAGGCTGGGAGGCTGGAGTAGGAAGGCAGCGGGAGGGATGCCCCAGCTCAGGGCAGTGATGCTGCAGGGACAGCAGGAGGTTCCATCCCTGCCACCAGCTCCCCCAGCCCCTGTCCCTGCCTGGGGGGTCCCTTCCCAGTCAGATCATCCAACACTCTCTGGTTGCTGGTGATGAAGGCAGAGTCCAGACTGTGCTGATAGGGGCAGGTGGACTGAACATGGCCGGCGATGGGGTGAGCACAACCTGGATACCCCATGGGAGGTTCAGACCCCCACAGCTTCACCCCCTTTCCCTGCTCTCCCACACAGCCATAGGGACAGGTGGAGAACTTCCACAAACACCCCTTTGAGTCCAATCAACTCAGAATCACAGAATCATGGAATGGTCTGGGTTGGAAGGGACCTTAAAGCTCGTCTCATTCCAACCCCTCTGCCAGGGGCAGGGACACCTTCCACTAGACCAGGTTGCTCAGAAACTTTTGTCAAGTTTTGCATCTCCCACCCATCGCCCAGGCCACTGGCACCCTGTCACAACTCGAGGAAGCCACTAAAAATAATTCCCTCCTGTCTGATCCCTTCCCCACCACCATCACCCCACCTCCCTCTGCTAACACACCCAATCTGGAAGGCTCCAATTTACCTGCTTTTAAATAAAGACACTTGTACAGGTGTCACGGTGCTGAAGCCCTAATTACAGCCTGAGCATGTTAATTCCCAGCTCCAGCTCCGAAGCGCCTGTCGCAGTGGGGGATCCTGTCTGCCCCCTTCCTCTCCCCCTCCTCGGGAACTGCTCGTGGGAGAGGGAAGGGAGCAAGGGGGGATTCAAAGCTCAACTTCACAATCTCCACAGCTTGCTGGCAAGAAGCTCGTTTGGGAACTGGAACCCTTGAAGTTCGAGTTTCCTGTCTGACCCTGCTGGACTCGCTCCTGGGGAAGTGTCCCGGCCCCGGGGAAGGGAAAAGGGAAAATCCCTTTGCAGAGGTGGCGTGTCCCCCTTGGCTTCCCAGCTGCCCTCCAGCCAGGCTTGGGGCCGTGCCCACCAGCCCTGGCTCCAGGCACCATCTGGGAGCCCCCGGTCTGGCAGGCACAGGCGGCCAGCGCCGGCAGCCCAGGGCCCTGTGTGCACAAGGACAGGAATGTTTGTTTTTCCTTATTGACTTTCTCCGAATAAACGCCGGGCCGGCAGCAAGGGGCTCCGGCGGCAGCTGTTTACCAAGTGTGGGTGATAAAAAGCCTTCTCCATAGGAACAGGTGGCACAGGAACAGGGACTGTCCCCAGGAAGCGCCGGGCGGCTCCACGGCCTGTCCCAGCCGGGCAGAGCAGAGCAGAGGAGTGATTCTGTCCCCCTGCTCGGGGGGCACCAGCCTGGGGCAGAGCAGAAGGGAGATTCTGTCCCCCTGCTCGGGGGGCACCAGCCTGGGGCAGAGCAGAAGGGAGATTCTGTCCCCCTGCTCGGGGGGCACCAGCCTGGGGCAGAGCAGAAGGGGTCCCCTGACCACAACAGAGCTTTCCCCAGCTCCTCCCAGGGCCCCTTGCCGGTGCCTCGGTGCTGCTGGAGGTTTCAGCCTGTCACCTGTGTCCCTGCCAGGGAGCAGGGTTGTTAACTGGTGCTGACACGGGCCCGGAGCCGCCCCTCCCCGGCCTTGATAACTCATGGCAGCAACACTTGCACAAATCTTTAATTGTTTAGTTTAAAGAATTGTGTTTTGACCGCAAGGGGATTTTGGCTGGAGCTCAAGAACTGATAATGATATTTTGCTGCCAAGACGTCGTCTTGGCTCTGCCTGTGTTAATGTTCACTTACAAGAAGCTCCAATTAACTGCATCAGCTCTCACTGAGCGCGAGCGAGAGGGGGGGGAGAGATGGTGGGTTTTTTGCAAAAGAAAGAAAAAGAGAGAAAGAAAGGAAGAAAGAAAAAGAGAGAAAGAAGAAAAAAGAAGGAAAGAGAAGCAAAGCACAACAGAATCACAGAATCACAAAATCATTTAGGTTGGAAAAGACCTCCAAGATCATCGAGTCCAACCTTTGACTGATCACCACCCTGTCAACTAGAACCAACAATCGACACAAGCAGCCCCCACGCAGCAGCACTTGGCAGGAGATGGTTTCCCAGATGCTGGACCATGTAGTCCCAGTTCTGCTCCATCCAGAGCCATCTCCATCTCCCTTTCCAAGGTCTCCCAGTGCAAAGAACAGTCCAAGCAAGGCGGGTCCAGTGACAACAAGGGCAGTGAGGGCTGTGCCACGGGGCCCTCTGAGAGCAGCCTGGGAGTCTGGGACTGTCTGACCAGGTGGGTGCACACTGACCCCTTCCCATCCCACTTTTTGTGAGCTATCCACGAGGTTGAGCCCAAAGGCAGCAGAGGTTTTGGGATCAGAGGCTGCAGCCGTGCTCTGGACCAGCTGCCTCTCCGGGAGGGCACGTTCCAGCTTGTTCAGGGGCTTTGGGGGATCCAGGCAGGGGATTTCTCTGCAGAGCTCAGGCTGTGCCCCGGCCAGCTCAGGGAGGGTCAGATCCTGCCCTCGGCTCACGTTACACAAACCCGAGGACAGGAAGATTTAAGAGTGGAGATGCCACACAGTACAGTGGGTTGTTTGTCCGCCTTTGAAATCGGAGTTAGCGGGAGCAGAGGGAGGGAGGGAGGGAGGGAGGGGGGCACCAGCCTGTTCCCCTCCTTGCAGTTCCTTTCTGGCATCCAGGGGAACTGCATTGACTCTCTTTGCCTCTGTTGCTTCAGGTGCAGCTCTGTTTTCTTACATGTTAATTTTTTCCTGTTTTATTATCCTGTCCCTCAGCCGCTACCAGAAACCCTCCTCCGGCTCGGGGAGCGTTTCCTTCAGCCACAGCTGGGATGCATTTGGGCAGGGGGAGCCCTGCCACCACTGCTGGGGGGTGGGTGCTCCTGGGGTGCAGGGATGGGTGGTTCCTACTGCCACCAGCCCCAGCACAGCCCATTCCCAGAAGCCATCAGGGTTCCCTGTGAACCTGCATGAGCATCTCTCAGTGAGATGCCTCTGCCCTGGGGACCGATGGCAGCCACCCCAAACCACAGACAGGACAGGGGCCCCTTGAGGGGACCCTCCTCCCTCAGGTGTGTGTTCTGTCAGCTGCTTTTCATGGCCAAAACAGGTTGGGGCAGAGCTAAGGATGAGTCAGGAGCGGTTCTGCCCAGGCTGTCCCTGCATCCAGCTGGAATCACCGTCCCCCAGACCCACGTCACCCCTCTCCTGCTCTCTTGGGTGCTCTGTGTTCCCTTTGGAAAAAATTCTCCCTGTTCATTGAGTACAGGAGGAGCATAAGCAGATTAAAGCTGAGTGCTACAAATACCCTCAGTGGGAAGCTCTGAGCAATCCCTCTGTGGCTCCACTCCCAGGGAAGCAGGAGCCCCTTCCCTGCCCACATCCTGTTCTGGCCCAGGTCACTCCCTCTGCAGGGGCTGGGACCTGCTGGGACGTGCTGGTGACCTGCAGTGGAGGATGAGTCAGGTTCAGTGCCATTCCCAGACCCTGGAGCCCACGGAAGCACCAGCAGACCTGGGATTCCTACCTGCTGCCAGATCCCGCTGGAGGCAGAGACGGGGTGTGAGACAAATCTTCCATTTCCATTTTAATTTCAATAAAATTGTTTTATTTTGTGTTTTATTGCAGTGCTGGTGCAATAAAAGCCTCTGGTAGCCCCAGGGACACACTCTCACAGGAGAAGGTTTCCCAGTTGGAGTTGGGCAGGAGAGCCACAGGGCCTCCTGCCCTACCCCAAACCTGCTCCACAAAGAGCTCTCCTCGATGTAAACCCGGGCGTGAGGGCAACTGCAAGCCCTGAAATGCAAATTGTGCCCCTTTATTTCAATAAACCGCAGGATAAACCTCCTGCAGGTAAGCACTGGGTGTTCCCTGCTTATTGCAGCTCTGAACCCTCCCTCTGGCATTTCAATCCCTGAGTCACATCCAGCCCAAACCCAGAGACTGACTCTAAAAATCAGGATGGTTTTTTAAAGTGTAAGGGGCTTAAAGTGTAAAGGTTTTTAAAGGATAGTTTTTAAAGTTTTTACAGTTTCTAAAGTATAATTTTAAAAGTTTCTGGGAGGTTTTTCTTTTTGCCTTTCCTCCCTTTCAAAATGAAAAACTTCTGGGTGCACTTTTTCAAGCTTTCCTCTTTATTTTCATGGAAGATTCTCTCCCTCTCAGTCAATAAAGACACCCAGGACACAGATTAGCATTTGGCCCTCTGCTCATCTGCTGGATTAATTTCAAGTAAATTATAAGTAAAGAATGATTGATTATTGTGATGATTAAGAATTTATCCTCATATAATACCTTTCATCTGCAGAGGCACAGCAGATCTTAGAGCAATAGGTGCAGGGGAAAGTCATGTGTTGATTCGAATCACAAGCTCTTGGGAAGGAGCACAGATCCCCTGATCCTGCTTTGGAGAGGGCAAAGCCAGGGCAGAGAACAGCCTGGTTTGAGGGCTTTCAAGGCAGCAGTGAGGTCCCACAGTCCCTGCTGAGCCTTTGAATCAGTTTTGATGGTGTGAAGGTGTATAAACCCTCGGCTCGATCCTGCCCAGAGCTCAGTGCAGCAATTCCTCCCCACAGCCCTGGCACACACATCTCTGCCCCACATACCCCATCCACCCTGCCAGTGAATCGTGATGGGTTGCTCCCCAGCCTTGGGGATACGGAGAAATTACTGATGTTTTGGGTCTGAAACACTCAGGAGGTGCCAGGTGTCACGGAGCAGCCTCAGACAGACGGGTCAGATCCCACCCAAACCTCCTGAACCTGTGGGTCCACAGGGAGAAATCCTGCTCCTGTTCATCCTGGTTTGTGTTTCCAACAGCTCAGACATGGGTACAAACACAGCGTGAAGGCTCAGCCCAGTGCAGGGAAAAGGGGGTTTTGCTGGGGAGTTCAACCCTTTGGGAGCTCTGATGGTCCCCACTGGAGCGAGCTCTGTCAGATCCTGTCGGGAAGGAGCCCAGATGTGGACAGCCCTGATGGGTCCTGGCCATGCCTGGAACATTTCAGTTCCTCCTCAGCATCTCTGCTGCCCACCTGGGCTCTGGCAGGGTTCGGGAAGCCACAGCCAGGCGCTGGGGGATATCCCACCTTCCCCGTTCCTCCCCTTCCCGACGGCGATAGATTTATGTCCTCAGCAGAAGGACGGGCCGGTTCCAGTCGGGCTTTCACAAACGCTGTGATCGCGGCGCAGCAGGACAGGAAGATCCCACCCGCGGGGCCACGCAGCCCCCCGAGCCCCCCCTCCATCCCGGCCCACCGCCGCCCCTTCCCCGGCCTCAGACAGTCCTCAAACAACAACTGTCTGCCTGCCCGGCTAATCCCTCGCAGGTGACCTCAAGACAGCCGACGCCTCTCGCTAAACTCTCACATTCCTCCGCGCCGCCTTAACCCCTCCGGCACCGCGGCCCGGCCCCCGCGGGGACCCCGCACCCTTCCCACCCGCTCCCCTTCCCCGCAGGGCTGCGAGCCGCCCGGGGCTGCCTGGATCATCCCCTTTCCAGAGCTCCCGGTCAGAGGTTAAAAGCCTAATGTATTAGTATAAAGCCAAAAAGAAAAAGCCTCACATTCTCCCCTATAAATCTTCCTAACAACCTCGGCACATGTGGGAGCCAGACGATGCCCTGGCCTCTCCCCCCCCGTCTTCGCTCGGGTACCCGCCCGCTGCGCTGCATCTCATCGGCCCGGGACGGTGCCCGTGGCCGGGGTGAGGGATGGTCCCACCGGCACAGAGGGCAGGAGCTGCAGGCAGAGCTCTGCCCTGTGCCAGCCGCTCCTTCTCCCTCCGGCCCCGGCTCTCCTGGCATCGCCCCCGAGGGGGGAAGATGCTCCCGACTCTTTGAGCACCACTGGGTCTCCCTCCGTGTCCTCCCTGGATGTCCCAGGCCAGGCAGGTCCCCGGGCACAGCCCCAGGACAATGGGACTGCGGAAGCTGCCAGGCTGATTGTTTTCAGGGTATCCATGGGGAGGAAGCAGCCCCATCCCAGGAATTCATGGCACCACAGGGTGTTTCTGTCCTGGCCTGCAGCGTTCCCAAAGCGCCCGGCCCGGGTCCCTCTCTGCTATTTGGGGGAACAGCAGCTCCTCCATCTCTGCACCCTGCTACTCGCTGCTTTTATTTATTTCTCTTTAACTCAAGCAAGACCTCGGGAACCAAATTATTCCTCGTGTAAATAACTCAGCATCAGCAGGGCTGTGCCGGGAACACCGGACCACCGGCTGGTTGATCAATGGTGAGTGTTTAATACCTGTGTGGAGCTTTGCTGCAGCACGGCAGCAGCTGCGGGAACAAAGGCTCGGCTTTGCTCTTCTTCCCCTTCCCACCCCCCTCTCCCCCCTAAAATATACATATATATTTTAGGAGAGATGCCAGAGTTTCTGGAGATCAAAGTAAAATCAGTGTCCAGAGATGATGGAGACAATAAAAGGGAAGAAAGTATGAGAAGAGGGGGGAAGAGCGGCGGGCTGAGCGGGGCAGGGAGCGGGGAACGGGGAGCCCCGGGAGCTCCGGGAGCCGGGAACGGGCGCTCCGCAGGCCGTACCGTGCCCTCTGCTGGCGGTGGCCCGGGGGGAACGGGGGGCGCGGACCCGAGGCAGCCTCACACCCCGCTGTGTCCCACTCCCCTGCAAGCCCCAAGGAATCCCTCTCCTGCAGCCAGACCCCCGAGTCTGAGGGGTTTCCCTTCTTGTCCCGACCCCAGGAGGTGACCACAAGGGGCTGTGGTTCCTTCTGTGCCCCTCGGTCCAGCAAAGGCTCAGCTGTGCCCGGGGACAAGGAGCAGAAACAAGGAGGGGACCCCGAGTCTGCAGCCCCATCCTCCTCCTCACTGATGCCAGCCTGGACACCAGAGAATCATGGAATGATTTGGGTGGGAAAGGACCTTAAAGTTCATCCAGTTCCACCCCCTGCCATGGGCAGGGACACCTTCCACCAGCCCAGGTTGCTCCAAGCCCTGTCCAACCTGGCCTTGGACACTTCCAGGGACCCAGGGGCAGCCACAGTCCCTCTGGGCAACCTGTGCCAGGGCCTGCCCACCCTGTTCAACACAAGTAATGAGTTTGGGTCTCTAAGGAAACCAAAACAGCTGGAAAAGACCTGGGGAACAGATGAGTCTTTCCCAGAGCTCCTCCACCTCCCTGGGGCTCAGGTTGGACCCCTCCATCACTGCACGGAGGAGCAATTTGCACCCATTGGCTTTGAAGCCCTATGGAAACGTCCCCTCCTGAGCAGGGGGAGATGAGAGGAGCCCACCCTGTCACAGCTCAGCTCTCCCCAGCAGCTCTGCCTTTAACTCCCTGCTTTAGATGCCCAGGGTGATGTGAGAGCGGCTGCCTCACCTGGACATGCTGAGCAGGCTCTTTCTGAGAAGAAAGGGCCTCAAACAACCAAAGCAGCAGGATTTGTCTGTGAACAAACTGTGAACTGCGACGGAGTGTCTTTCAAGCTCCAAAGCCACCCGAGCACCGCGCGCCCGCTGCACATCGATCGTGCCCATCAAAAAAATGAATCTTTGCTTCAAGGGCTCACCAGATGCCCCCAAGACACTGGTTATTTGGTAACTTATTCTGTAAACATTCAGGGGTGGCTCACTCAACTTGCAAGAGGTATTTGCTCTCGGCTCTGCTCTCTTAAGGCTGTTCCTGAGCGTTGCCATCCAGCTCTCCTCTCCTGTCTGCGGCAGAGCAGGTATTTGGGTGGGGGCAGAGGCTTGGGCCTGACTGCCTGATCTGAAGTAGGATTTAATCCTGACTATTAGGAAATCACAGCTCATGTCTCCCCCACCTGAGGTTACGAGCTTAAAAATCACAAAGAAAGATTAGTGTTTACTTTTTGGGTCTCACATTGCTCCAGTTCATATTTTTAAGCTTTATCTCAGCCAGAAGGACAAGAAAATATTTTTTTTTATGAAGAAGGAAAGAGATGAGATTTTCACGTAACCACATGATTCCTGAGGCATTAAATGTCTCCAGATTCTGGGAGACTCACCATGAAAATCCTAAGGATTGGTAAGATGTTGGGCTGCTTAGTTTGGCTGGCCAGTGTGGCCCAGAGCTGCGAAGAGCCCATATGGAATGCTCTGAGTCCAGCTTTTATCCGAGACACAGGACGTGTTTGCAGCTGGGGCTTTGGTGTCGGCTTGTTTCTTGGAAGAGCCGAAAAAAACGATTGCAACAGCCTCTGTGAATGCCAGTGAGCTCTGGATTTGGGAAGAGCAGTCCACCAAGGTTTAGGTGAATGGTCTGTGAGGTTTTCCCTCCTGGCTCTGTGTTGCACTGAGTCCCCAGGGAGCAGGTCCCCAGCAGATCAGGGCAGCCTTGCCCAGGTGGAGCTGGCCCTGGACTGCTCAGGTGGGACATTCACCTGCCCAGGCTGCAGCTCAGCACGTCTGAGCCATTCCCAGCCTGACATCCCCTCCCTGACCGGCTGCTGGGAGCCAGAGGTGATGGAGAGCAGTGATGCCAATGAGCACCACGGTCACCGTCCCCTGCCAGCTGCCAAGTCCCTGGCTGGTGCCAGCTGAGGGTCTCTGTGTGACTCTCTCCCATCCACACAGTGACAGCGCCCAAGGGAGGACTGAACCCAAGGGCAAGGGGCTCCTTGCCCCCCGAGCCTGGCGCTAGATCCATCTCTATCAGAGTCTCGCCGTAGCTGATCGCGAGAGATAAGTGAATCCCCCGCGCCGTCTGACAGGCGGGTAGACATTAATAATTATGTACTATTTAAGGCTGATTGAAAATGAAGAGGTGGAGGTGTTGGGACAGATGTGGCAGTGCCAGATGGATTGTGATTAGATTAGCACCGTTCCATTTGACGGGATCTGAACCATGCTTTAATCATTTATTGTGAAAGCTCAGCTCCACGCGGGCGCGCGGCGCCCTCCCTGTTGCTCCGCTCTTGCCACATTTGTTAGTTTGGATCACCCTGCTACAAGTTGTCTCCGCTTGAGATGTGTTGTGTTTACAGGAGGCATTTCCAATGCCGCTCCCTCCCTCTGCCTCTCATCTCCTTGTTTGTACAAAGCCTCCTGCAATTCCCAAGCAGAGCCTGTTACTCACTGCCGGCGTATAAACAACGGGCGAGCCGTCAGCCCCTCCACCGTGTGACACACGGCCAGACCAGCGGGACCCTGACCAAAGAAGGGCCCAGCAAAACTCCAGTCAGAGCTGGACCTGCTCCTGGAGCAGCACTTTTGCCCTTCTGCTGCCTCTGCTCCCGGTGGGTTCAGAGCACACCCAGCCCGCTCCAGCCCAGGGGGCCTCTGAGGGGCTCCCGCGCTGCTGTGACTGGTTTGTCTGCACCAAACACAGGAAAAAGTGCTTCTCCAGACCCTGCTGCACCACGGGAGCCCTTGGCTGTGTCACAGAGCAGTGCAGTGGCCCAGGAGGATGAGGGGAAAATAACACAGAATGCCAGTATCCATTTGAGATCCCTGGAGCAATAATGGGAGGCAGAACAGGATTACCTGGTAACTGGAAAGTAGCTCAAGACCCTCACTGGCAGTGTCATACAATTTTAATTATCATAAGTGGCCTAGATCTCAATGGATGGAAAAACTTATTATTGTTATTATTCCCTTCAAACGTGAGAGGTTTTAGTTAAACACACATCCACAGCTATTAATCATGCCACATTTAAGATGGAGCCAAAGTAATTAGCCAAGATTTAGACTGCAGGGATCACCTTAAAATAAAACGTAATGCAGTTGCTTCCCTGTATCCCTTATTAAGAGAATCATAGGAGGGACTGTAAATCTCCTCCAGTCCCACCCCCTGCCATGGGCAGGGACACCTTCCACCAGCCCAGGGTGCTCCAAGCCCTGTCCAACCCGGCCTTGGACACTTCCAGGAATGGGGCAGCCACAGCTTCTCTGGGCAACCTGTGCCAGGGCCTGCCCACCCTCACAAGGCAGAATTTCTTCCTAATATCCAGTCTAAACCTCTTTTCTGCCAGTTTGAGGCCATATCCCCTGCCCTGGCACTCCAGGCCCTTGCAAAGAGTCCCTCTCATCTGTCTTGTAGGCTCCCTTCCTTGGTACTGTTCCCTGATGTCAGCCTTGGGGTGGGTAGGGGATAGGAACCTTTCAGATGCCAAAGTCCAGCTTCTCTGGATCCTGACAGGGGTTACTGGGTGGATGGTGTCAGATGCTGCTGTGCTGATCCACATTCACAGAGGTGCAGCAGAGATGGTTGAATTTCGGGGACACTGAGAGGTTTCTGCATCCCTGTGACGTTTGGGAAGCACGGCCAGATGAAAGGCAGACGAGCTGTAAGCTGTTATTATACTGTCTAATAGAGTTTAATATGTGAGCCCTCCTTTCTATAGAGTGCAACACAATCAAAACCACATTTCTGCTCCATGTGGGCAGTTTTCCTGCATTGACTTGTTTCCAAAACAGATGTGAATTCTTCGCGAGGGCTCCCGCCCCTCTCCTTAAAGAGGATAAAATGTCATCTTTGCTTGTGTGTGCAAAACCAAAAGGCCCTTAGGAACACAGAAACCCCATTTCCAAGTAGGTCAGGGGCTTGTGTGGCCCAGTGTCCCATCCCAAACCTCAGCTGTTCCCACATGTTTCCAAAATGGGTACAAAGAGGTCTCATAACGAGCGAGAATGGGATAATTCATGCAGCTGATGACCCCAACCTCAGCCTGGTGCTGGTGCACACCCTGAGGCACAGTTAGAGCTCCTTATTCTCTCTAACCCATCTTCATTTTTGGAGTTTTCGGTGATGCTTTCTAGACTTCCTAACCCTGACCTCGAAACCTCAAAGCCCATGCAGCTCTAGAAACTGTGAACAGCTGGGATCCCCACAGATCTACCCATCATTCTCCAGAATCTGGAGAGCACCAGTCCTGCCCTGGAACACTCAGGTTTTGCTAAAGAGGCTCCCCTGAGGGTCTGGGACTGTGTCCTAGTTTGGGACATCTCCCATCACACCGAGGTCTCTGCAGTATCCAAGGATGGCTGCAAACCAATAAAGAACCCCCAGACCCTCCTGGCCTGGGGGTCTGGGCCAGCCCTGATGGGTTTCTGTGCACAGAAGTGCTGGAATTGGGCAGGGTCCAGCCTCACTCTGCTGAGAGTAACCAGCCTTTACCCCCCCTCTGCCCTGGGACCAGCGTGGGAGCGCCGAGTGCTCCCTGTGGAGCAGCCAAACCCGCCACACACCATCTCTGGACACCTCTGTTTCCACACAGCCTGCGAGGGGCTTTCCATCAGGAAATGCCGAGTTCCCATCTGAGGGACACTCCCTTCTTCCAGCCGGGGCTGATATATGAGAGGTGAGGGCTGGGCAGATCCCCGGGTGAGATTGCAGCATCCCAAGAGCCAGGGCTGAGCAGAGGCTGTGAGCTTGGGGTCAGCAGCTGGGCTCCAGTGAGCGTCCCAGGAGACGGATCCCACAGAGAGAGGAGTCGGGACAACAGCAGGGGAGGAGTGGAAGAGCTCGAGGGGGCAGGAGGGGACAGCAGAGCCCCACATCCCTCTGCCCCGGGGCAGGGGGGCTCGGGCTGGGGCAGCACCTTGCAGGCCAGGCTGCTGCCTCCCCTGCTCCATCACCTTCTCAGCACTCCCGGCACACGGCCCGGCCCAGGGCTGCGAGCGCCGGGTCCCGCCGCTGCACTCCTGTTTACAGAAACGGGAATTTGCATGATGAAAATAACCTGGGACGGATTTTGGTTTTACTGCCCTTGGCAGAAGGCTTGGAAAAAACCGGTGCATAGTCAATTACTGGAATTTTTAAACACAAATAATATTTTATGTGATCAGCAGGCTGGCTCCGGGCCTGGGCACCGCGCTCCAACGGCACTTATGAAAGGAACAAGCCGTCAATTGTGCTGCCGCGCACAGGAGCCCGTGGGCAGGTGCAGCCTGTGTTGACCCGAGCCCTCGGCTCGCTTAACCCGTGAGGGATGGACCGACAAATGTTGCCAGGCTCAGACTTGGCTCTCGCTGCCTTGTGCCGGTTGGAAGTTCCTTCTCTCCCTCCCTGCTTCTGCCAGATGCCCAGAGAAGCCTCATCTCCCATCAGACACGCACGAGGCTCCCACACTCATCCCTGCCCGGGGCAGGGAACGAGGCACCGTCCATCGCACCACCCATCCCGTTGGAGAGCTGGCGCTGGCAGGGAAGGGGTTAACCCAAGCAGGGGCCCCTCGCCTTTCTCCCCAGTCCCCACCATCCTGGCAGGCTCCCCAAACCAACAGCCCTGGGACCTCATTCCCAGAAACGCTCGAGCTGGGAAGGCGGGTTCCGGGAAGGACCTGCACAGGCCAGCGAAGCCGTAACGCGGTGCAGGAACCTCCCTGGCAGCCACAGACCCTCCTGGGATGTGTTACTGGGATCAAGGGAATTAGGGGAATTACACCCTGGGCTGTTGGGCAGCTGGGGCAGGACGAGCAGCGAGGCCCAGAGCTGTGTTTATCCATGGAGGTGCTTCTATGGATCCTATTCCCTGAGAGGGAGAGCGAGTGAGGTGGCTCAGGGAGGCAGAACAATATTAATTCATTAATTTATCACAAATACTTCTTATTTTAAAGCACTGGGCAGTGAAAAGGCTTTAAATTTCCAGGACTGCTGCCAGTTTCCTCCTTCTCTGCACAGTCCCCTTGGCAGAGCCTGGGCTATGGGGTGCATTCAGCATTCCTGCTTCCTGCAGCTCACTCGTGGAACTGCCCGAGGACAGAGCCCACGGCTGGGCTGTGTGTCAGAGCTGCTGGCAGAGGCTGCAGGGTGTGAACCCTTGGCACAGCAACCCCTTCTGACTTCAAACAGCTCCAGATAATCATGGTGAGGATGAGGATGAGAGTTGCCTGCCTACTCTGCTCAGAAATAGGCTTTAAGGAAAAAAAAAAAAAGTGCTGTTGTTGTTGTTCCAGGGCCAAGGGGAAGAAAAATTCCTTCCCAGTTTAAGGATCTCTAACACCTGGGTAGAGTTTCACTTCTCTCAGCTGCCTGTTTCAGGGTTTGATGGCTACTTCCTAATAACTGCAGGCTGGATCCAAAGCTCACTAAGTCAGCCGGATTCTTTCCATTCATCCAATGCTGATCAGACTTTCTTGGATGATTTGAAATCACTTGACACCCCCGGTGTGTGCATGGGAGTGAGAAGCTGTTTTCAAGTGGCTCCTTGGAATGACTTTTTCATGTGCACTAAGCTGGGGCACAAATTGGTAGCAGCAAAGCTCCTGGTGGGGTTCCATGTGCCGGGGCCGTTGCCTTCCCCTCTCCCAGCTGGAGACACGCACGGTGCTCCTGCCTGGCACGCTGGGACTCCTGCCTGCTCCCTGCCCTGTGCTTGTGGCCTCCATCCAAGCCACTGCAGCTGTTTGCCCCGGGCTGGAGCAGCTGGGACCGGGACAGTGGCAGGATGGGGTCAGGATGATGGAGCTGGATGCTCCCCCCTGAGCCAGGGCCAGCCCCAGGGTGCTCCAGCAGTGCAAGCCCTGTGCTCACTGCAGATTCCTCCACTGACCCCATGCAAGTGTTGCTGTTCCCACAGGCTGCCTGCATGGGATCCCTCTTGCAGGAGCTGTGCAAGTGCTGCAGGAAGGGCTGTCTGAACCCCCCAGCCTGGCTGAAACCGCGTTCCTCCCTATCCCTCCACCAAATTGTTCTGCCTGGTTGCTACGAGCTGCTGAACAGATGCCACAGTGCCCCCAGCGAGGGCTGCATCTCATTAGGGGAAGAAATGAACCCTTTCAACAGCGGTCACAATCTGTAAAGGCTTTGGGCTCTGTCCAGACCGTGGTGGTGGTCAGCCAGGGCTGACTCTACACCCATCAAAGAGGCTTTGCCTCCCAGAAATGCAACACAGGGCAGTCTTTGAGGGAGTGTGGCAACATCTGAGCAGGGCTGGGAAAAAACAGCTGGGAAGGAAGAAGGCTGGAACGGGTCATGGACATGCCTTGCCCACCCCAGTGGGTTCCTTCACTCTGCAATGTCCCAGCCTTGCTGGATTGTCCCCAGCACAACAGAGGTGACCAAATCCCACGTGTGGGCTGCCCTGTGCTTGGATGCAAACATGAGCAGCTCGATCCACGATGATTTATGCACTCAGAACACCTGATGGGTATGCAAAGATTCGGGTCCTGGGCACAGAACACAGTGAGCTTTGCCTCCTGCACCAGTGGCTTTGGCACGGGCAGATCTGCCTGTGCTGCACTCGACGGGTCTGTCACCGTGGCAGAGCAGGGCACGGTGGTTCCCCAAGGGCTGGCAGGTGCCTGTGCCCCACTGGAGCCCTGCCACGAGCAGGGCAGAGGTGCCAGCTCTGCGGGCACACTGACACACGCGTGTCCCCTGCGCGGCAGCACCGAGAGCTCACAGCCCCCAAACTTGGCATTCCCAGCGCAGCACAGTCGCAAGGTTAAGTAAATATCTGACTGTGAGCTGAGGAAATGAGTCAAAAAACATTGAGGGAGAAGAAACGCAGATCTCTGCAGAGACAAACTCCATGCACAGCCTGTCCTTATCGTGCCTGCACCTTCCCGGCCTTCCTCCCCCAGCCGAGCTCCTCCACCTGGAACCACCACCACCTCCCCAGAGCTCGGGGACACACAGAAGGGAACAAGGCCCAGGTGGATCCACCTGGGAGTTGCCTCTGCACCAGCCCACCCTGCCTCTGCCCACGCTCCATCCTCCATGCCCGGGTGCAGGGAAGGGGCTACGTCTCTTCCCTGGATCACACTTTCATCTGGAACGTGTTACGGCAGGAGGAGTTCCCTGCTTTACCTGGGGAAATCCCAGAGCTGGGAAAACGTGCCCAGGTGATGACAACCCCCTCAAGCTCCCTGACAGCCGAGGGGGAAGCTGTGAGGACCGTTTGAATGGCATCCAGAGGCAGCAGCTCCAAAAAAAGGCTGAGAATAAAACAAAACCAGCAATCACGCCTGATGGGAGAGGAATTGGATTCTGGCCTCCCCTCCGCTTCCCCCCTCCTCCCCCAGCCTTCTGCGGGCCGGGCTGAATGCAGCTGGCTTCGTTTGGCTAATTGGCTCTGTCAATCAAGTGTCAGTCAGGGGCTCACACAGCTCCTGCCCGGGTGAGGGGAGTTTAAATCCGAGGGCTGGGAAAGCAGAGGTGACCGGCAGCTTCCGAGAAGGTCTGAGGGAGGTGTTAAATCCCACGAGGTTTGGGGGAAGTGTTGCTGGAGCTGGTCTCCACCACTGCCTTGCTGCTTGATCCCAGACAATTTAGTGCCTCAGTTTCCCTAATGGGACCCAGCCGGGTCAGAGGGACCCCAGGGGAGTAGTGATGGCCAGAAAACCCAGAAAGCCAGGGCTGAAAAGCCCCATGTTTGCCCGACCCACAGACTTCAGTCTCCTCCTTTCTCCCATGCAAGGTCCTGGGGTCACTGCCCCCTCCTCTGGCAACGGGTACTTAGAAACTGGGGCCCAGACAAGAAGGAAACTCCCTCTCTCTCTTTTGGGTGAGTGAGCAAAGGGTTAATCTGGGGAAGCTTTTTGGGCGGAGATGGCAAAGGTTGGCAGGGATCCCCTTTTGTGTCACTGGAAGGAAGAGGTTAAGCCGGAGGTGCCACCTGGGAAGCAGAGACAGGTCTGAAGATGCTTTGCCAGTTACTTCACTGTGTAAACAGCTTTTCCTTCCTGTCCCCCAACACCATCTCTCCACGATACACTAATTATCCAAAGCACAAACCAGACAAAAAGGAAAGAAAAAAGAAAGAAAGGAAGAAAGGACAGATCCTGGTGCTGCCTTTCAGCGCGTGTTGAGGGATCTGGCAGCAGTGCCGGGAGGGGACAGATGCTGCTGCTCTGTTTGCCCGAAAACAAAGGAGCAGAAGATTACACTTGGATTTCGAGTTTGTTTATGGAGAGATCAAACCCTCTGCAATCTCCTTGTCTGGCTTTCAAGTGGCAAGAGCCTCAGGCTCAGGGCTGCGGGGATGCACCTCCTCACTGCAGGGAGCAGGGGCCGGGTGGGCACCCGCCTGGAAAACCTGGCACTGCCTCTGGCCACCCCCAGGACCGATGGCACGAGCTGGCACTGCCTTCTGCCAGCAGTTACCGCCCCTTCTACAGGAGGGGAAACTGAGGCACGGGGGGATTCAGCACCCACATCCCGAGCAGCAGGTGGGGAAGGGGCACGACAAGGGATGTGGGACCTGCTGAACAGGGGGTTAATCTCTTGATGCTGGGATATGAGGGATGGGCTAAGGTTGCTGTGGAGGACACTGTGGTGGAAACCCCCACATTTACTGGTGCTGGTCCAACCCTTGCATCCTGTGAACCACGAACTCCAGCCAAAGCCATTTGGTGATGAAGGAGTTAAAAGCTCAGGGCCCAGCAGTTTTCTAGCCTGTGGCTTCTTTCCCCCCCCTCTCCCTCCCCGGTTTACAAAAAACCACATTATCAAAAACCTGCCTGGAATCCTCTCAGCCAGTGACACAGAAAATGCACATTACGGAGGCTGCCAGGGCGACAACAAATAGCAACAGTAAATACAGCTGCCGGGTGCGCTGCCTGGGGCTCGGGGAGGCCCCCACACCACCCCGGAGGACACTCTGCTCTCGGGTCCCTCCCCTCGGGTCCCTGCTCAGGCACCCGCAGCTCCCGGGCGTGTCCTTTGGAGGGGCCACGGAGTGCAACCCGCTGGCTGCTTCCCTTTGATGCACCTCACCTCCCTCCTTTCCTCTTTCATCCCTTTGCTTTCCCCCTCTCCAGGGTTGTTTTCCTCTCCTGAGTTGTGGGAGCCTGTGATGGGCACACTGCACACCTCACCTTCCCCGGGCAGCCCCAGCAGCTCCTCAGGGGTGTCCGACCACTGGAGTGGGCACGGAGCGGTGCCCAGGGCAGGCCCAGGGCACACAGAGGGCCTTGGCAGACCCAGGGCTCTGGCAGGATCCTGGGGGACAGGCAGGGATGTGCTCCCAGGGAATCACTGCCCTCTGCTCCAGGAGCAGCTCGGCCATTCCCCAGTCTGACACTGCATCTCACCCGTTCTTCCTCTTCCTCCCTTTTGCACATTCCCCTTTTCCTTCCCCCTCCAGCCATCACTCAGCACTTCACACACCTGCCTCCCTCAGTTTGCAACAGGTAGCCAGGTGAGGTAAGCAGGCCTCACACCGGGAATGCCGAGGGAGATGTACATTTTCCAGCATCCCTCTTTTTCCACACCCTGGCGGTCCCTGGCCCCGTTCTGCAGAGCTGATGTTTATTTGAAGTCTGCTGCTGGGTGGAAGTTGTATCCCCACAGTTCCTGTTCTTAATCTCTGCTTTTTTCTCCTCTTTTGCTTTCTCTCCTCTCCTTCCATCCCATTTACAAAGTTTAATTTGTCCTCGGGGTCCCTGAGGCAGCTGCAGGAGGATTCAGGGTGGGACTGGGGAGTTACCCAGCAGGGAATCCCAACAGGGAAGCCAGTGGGATTCCCAGCATTTGAGGGGTTGCTTGCCATTAGCCACCTGCATCACAGCAGCCCCAGAAGACCCAGGACAGCCCCTCTAAGCCACTCTGTGTCCACCCCACAGCACGAGGGAGGGACAGGCACTGCCAGATCCCACCAAGGTCATGGCAGGGACAGAAAGGACCGAGTCTCCCACTCCCACCTTGGGCTCCTGGCACGACACAACCACCTCTGAGTGCATCAAAGGGGGGAAAAGAAATGAAGATGGAGAGGATGCAGACATGGGGCCGCCTGAGGGGCTTGGAAGGTGAGATTTATGAGGCTCTGTCTTGGAGAAGCTTCCAGGGAAGGGGAAAAAAAAAAAAAGAAGAAGAGGGGAAAAAAACCCTCCTTGAGGTGGCTGGAGATCTGTCTTGCTGGTGACAGCAGAGATCTTACCCTGCCAGTCTGCACAGGGGAGGGTCTCATCTCCCAGAGATGTGGCAGAGACCTTGGGAAGGTGCTTTTTGCTGCTGAAGGTGGCTCTGTGCCATGTCCCAGGCACAGGCAAGGATTTTCCTTGCTCATGGGGAGATCTCTCTCTCTCCTGCCTTGGCCACTGCGCTGCTGGGGCTGCTGGGGAGGGAGGGGTGATGCTCTAAGGGGGACAACCCCGGGCTCACACACACACAACCCTCCCAGAAGAGGGTCTGCTGAATGTCCCATGTCCTGCTCTCCAGGTTCAGGTGCCAGCAACCCAATCCTGGAAGCCAAGGGCAGGGAGGGAGGAAGGCCAGGGGATGATGGGGAGGTGAGGACAGGGCTGTGCACAATGGCTCTCCCTGCTCATTCCCTGTGAGTGCCAGCTCTCCCTGCTCATTCCCTGGCTCACCAAGGGCTGAGCAGGGTGGAAGGAAGAAAGAGCAAAGCCAGGAAAACTCCTTCCCCATCATATTTACTGAACTGCTCTGAGTTATGACTGGAGGCCAAGATCTGGCTTCAGGCGATTGCCTAAATCATTTAGGAGCTGACAAGGTAGGGAGGGGGGAAAATGTTCTTGTAATTCTTCAGTCTGAGGTACATTAAGGAGCCATAAGCCATGTCGAGAGCTTGAATTACATTAGAGAGATTATCCTGTTACAGTTCATAATCCTGGATAATATACCATCCCGCAGCACACCTGCCAATGATAAATCTCGCCCCGTAATGGGGCAGTCGTGACCCCGGCGGTCCCGGCGCCCTCCTGGCACGGAGCAGCAGCACCACGCAGACGGATGGAGTCAGGAGGGAGAGCACGGAGCAATAACAGCCTGGCAGTGGGGTCTGCACCCGGGCAAATTCATGGTTCCCAGGTGCTGCCACGCACCAAAGCACCAAAGCCACGGCACCGGTGTGGGATGGGAGGGACCCGTGGAGAAGGACACCTGATGTCACCTGTCCCCACAGGGAGCACCGATGGGCTCGAGGATGTGCCAAAGGCCACAGAACAAGGAGGGGAGCCTGGCAGGCAGGTGGAGAACGGGACATCTCCCCCCAGAAAAGGGGGTTTCTGGCACAATGCACCACGGCTCTTTCAGGGAGGAATGGGGGGGGATGGAGCTGAGTCCCAAAGGCATCAAGGAGAAAACCAGGCCTAGGAAACCACCTGCCTTTCTGGAGCAGGGTGCCACAAGTTAAGCTGTCTCAGCCCCTCTGGAAAAGTGCATCATCAGGTGGGATTCACAGCCTGGAGACCCCAGGGGGGTGAGGGCTATGGCAGGACAAGGCAGGGCTCTGCCTCTGAGATTTCACCTGTAAAGGTACATCTGTGCCAGGGGCACCTCTGGGGGATGTCAGGCACTGCCAGCTCTGCTGCAAGATCTTTGCCTTTCTCCAGCATGGAGAGCTCCCCTTCCTGTTCACTAGGAAACAGCTCAGAGACTCATCCTCCCCTCTCCATGGCATCAACCTGCTGTAATCTTTTACAGGAGGCCCAGCAAGCTCCAGGGCTCCTCAGTCTCCTCTGTCACTCCTTGGCTTACACCCTCTCCTGCCTGGTCCCACTCTAAGGGTCGCCCTGGGCAAACAAGCCCCCGTTGTTTCGGCTCTCCAGTCCTCCTCCAGCCCAGCTTCTCCTGTCCCCTGGAGCCCATAAATCCTGCCATCCCCTTGATGTGAACTGACCATGCAAACATGACCAGGTAGCTGCTGCCTCTCTGCCAGGCAGCCTCTCCCCTCTCCAGCCCACATTCCCCTGCACTGGAGTCTGCAGCTGCTCCATTTCAGTCTCCCAGCACATCCCAGGGCAAAACTGGTCCCTGAGGCCAGCCTGGCTCCTGGTTTCATAGAGAGCTGCTCCCGTGAACTGCATCAGCTCACTGAGTGTGGAAGGATGGCACTGATCTTCACTAAACCCTCAGGAAAGGAATGGGATTGTGTCTGCCTGCTCCTGAATGTCTCCTTGTCTCCCCTTCCCTCCTGACCCTCTCCAGACCTGCTTCTTGCTCCCTGTGCCCTTGATCCCTTCTTTAAAGGCTGCTCACTTCCAGGCTGCTCCCCTCAGAGCTGGGGTTAAGCAGCTCCCATGAATGACTGTCATTTCCATGCTGGCTGCCAGTGTCCAGCCCAGGTAAACCCGTCCTGCCCTCCACCCCCAGTGCCCGGCACAGAGGTCTGCACAGTGTAAGGAACGAGCTCCTCAATCCTGCAGGGATTTGCAGTCTCCCCTGAGGAATGAGCCCCTCTATCCCTCAGGGATTTGCAGTCTTCCCCATGGCCCCAGCGGACACTTGACAGAGCCTCTTCTCTCAGGCTTGTGTGTTTTGTTTAAGTGCTCTGAGATAAAGCCCTTTTATCACGATAAGAGCCCGGTTGCCCTGGTTTCTTCCTCTGGCCTGAAGGCCATTCTTTTCCTCCCTCTTGTTTTTGACCTCAGGTTCAAGAGTGCCAGACCTCCCTGGTTTAGGGGAGATCTTGGCGGCGACTGCGACAGCCAGTGTGGGAAAAGGCAGGGCAAGGCTTGGAGAGGGCTCCAAAGGCCCAGGTTGCTCAGGGAACAGTTTCCAAACCGTTTAGGAAAGCAGGAAGGAACGAAACACAAGAGCAGAGCAGACCTCTGCGCTTCTTTAAGCCTCTGCTGCTCTCCCTTCCTTTTGTCTCATTCTCTCTTTTGCTTCCTTTATTTACACCTCCATCCTTTCTCACTCCTTCTCCCTCTTTCCCCTCCTTTCCCCCTTTTTCTCACCCTTGTTTTGCTTTCCTTCCCTCCTTCTCTCTCCCTCTCCCCCTTCCCCTGCGGCTTGCCAACTGCCAGCAGATGACATCTCCTTTCATGTTTGGGGCTGAGCGGAGGCTCTGAATGTTCGTTTGATTCCGTTAAGATAATAGCTGGTTCACTGTCAGACGCAGACTGATCAGTTAAAACCTTAATCACTGCCTGTCTACTCACATGGCACTTATTTTTTAAGAGATTAATCCCCTAAGCACTGCACCAGCATACATTCAAGCTCAAAGAAAAAGGTGGGGTTTTATTATTATTTGATGCATTTACTGTTTCTTTTTTGCTCTTTTTTTTTAAAAAAAAAAAGATGCATCCTCCCCGTACCACCTTTTTGGATCTGATGCTCAGATCACACCTGACCTTTGCCCCCTGGGCACGGTGCCTCTCCCTCACACCAGGCACAGGGAGGGGATGAGGAGTGGGAGATGGAGGTGATGCCTCTCCTGCCTCGGGCTTTGGGAGCTGAGATTTGCAGGATGGCGTGGTGGGCTGCAGATTAAGCCTGGCTGGGTTCTCAGGAGGGCCAGGCTCCATCCACGCTTCCCCAGCCATCCATGCCTCCCTTCCCCTCCCGATTCAGGGAACAGCTCTGGACAAACACAGCAGCTGGAGGAGAGGCCCCAGCAGAACATCAAAGCTGGGGGGAGTTCTGTGTCCCCCCCTGATGGGGATTCAGGCAAAGCTTCCTGAAAGCACCTGGGCTTAGCACCTGCCTGCACTAAAGCTGCTCCTCTCCAGGCAGGCTGGGGCAGTGCCAGGCCTGGGGTGTCCCCACAGCCCAAGCTTTCCCAGCCACGAGACAACCACGGCCCAGAACCACTGCCGGCTCTCCTGCACCCAACCTCTGCATGCTGAGACAGCAGCAAGCTCAGATCTCCTCCTGAGACAGCATTTCAACCAACACACAACACCTGACCCCACACCTCCACCAGAGCAGCAACGGAGCATCACCAGCTCCCAGATGAAAGAGGTGGAATCGCTGGCAGCGAGTGATGACTCAGAATTTGGTAAAATAGATCTGGGAGTGGAGCAGAGGGGTTTTGTCAGCTGCCTTTGGCACTTCCGACGGAAAATGAAAACGTAGTGAGAGAACAGAGCCTGAGTGTATCTTGGCAATTTTTGGTAAAGTAAAACAAAGCTGTCAAGAAGATCTAGACTTCACCTGCAGGCCTTATTCTGCTCATTCCCCAAGCTATTCCCGAGGCCTTGGTAAAAAAACAAAGTGACCAAAACTCTGGAAACTGAACTACATGAGAGCCAGAGCCACGGGGATGGAGTTTCAGGAGGTTTAGAGAGCAAAGGGATGCAGAATTCCTTGCTGCAAAGGATAAAGCAATCTCCAACTAATGGAGATTAGGAAGAAGCTCTCCCAAAGGACAGGTTATCCCATAAATTAGTGGAATCAATAGTGTCGCAGCCCTCAGCCACAGGGTCCCGAGTCATTGCATTAAGTGCTGTGAGGGCAGGAGCACCTGCCCTGAGCAGCTGGGGCCGGGCACTCCTGCAGATTACCAGGGACAGCCGGAGCCCACGGCTGGACCCAGCAGCCACGTGTCCCAAAGCAAGGCCAGAAACAGGCAGGAGCAGAGAACGGCTCAAGGAACGTGCCTCTTGCCTGGGGAAACGGTGCTGGATCCAACTCCAGCCTCACTCACTGAATCACTGCATGGCTGGGGTTGGAAGGGACCTTAAATATCTTCCAGTTCCCCCCCTTGCCATGGGCAGAGACACCTTCTACGAGAATGTTGCCTAAAGACATGTTTTCCCATAATTTCGTTAAAGGAATGCAGCTATCATGGCAGGTACACCATCAGGGTTCTCTGCTTCTAATATTAAAAACCCCCAATCTTATTAAACTTTTAAGATACTGAGGAAAAAATTATTCAATTTCTTTGTTGTTATTTACTACTGTAACTCTGGCTGTGCTTGTTGCTCCACAGCTGGAGTTGAGCTTTGCACTTAGGGTTGATATCAATAAATAACAGCCAGGAATTAACAATCTAGCTCTTGCCACCTTAATTCTGGATGTGATCTCTGTTCCAGGGCCTTTACCTGCCTCACACCACTCCTGGGCAAGGTTACCACGCACCCAGGGGAAATTGCTGCACATGGGGCTTCCAGCCAAGCTTCCCAGGGAAATGGAAGTGTTTAACTCCCACTGGAACTGCCAATAGCTCCAAGGCTCCAGCCTCAGAGACCTGCCCAAGCCTGGGATGGATCTGGGAGCACACCAGCATTTCCTGAGGGTCACACCCTGAGATCCTCCCTTCCCTATCTCAGGATCTCAAGACCGTTTAAAAGTCTTAAAAATAAACTCAGTGAAGAGAAGGGGCTGAGGCTGCTTCTCAAAGGGGCACCAAGGCAAAGGGACATGAGGGAACTTCAACTGAACTCCAGCCTTAACTTCTGCCAGCTTTGCTGCAAGCACTGAAATCCCAGCGCCTGGTCCTTGCTCCCATCCCAGTGCTTTAACCTCCAGGACCATCTCTGCTCTCTCAATCAGCAAATGAAAACGGGCAGGGTATGACAGATTGACCAGCCAAGCTTCCTGGAGGTATTTCCCACAGATTGCTGCCGAGACGTACAATGAAAGCGATAAATATCCCAGTGGGAAATATATGGCACCTCATCTCCCACTTGTGCTGCTGAGAAGAGCTGGGGATAAATTTTAAAAAGGCCTTTTCCCTCTTAGGGGATAAATCCTTCAGGCCCAATCCTCTGGTGGGAAGCAGAGAACAACTGGAAAATCCCGTGACCCCGCCTGAAATCGCGGAGTCAACAAGTGGTCAGGCAGAGGTCAAGAGGCCGAAGCGGGGCCAAAAAGGACGCTTTCTGCCAGGCCCATCTGCTGGCAAACAGACAGGCATCACCCCAAAGGTGCAGCACAGATCAAGCTCCAGGACTCCACTGTTTCTTCCCCCAGACAGTAGCAATTATCATAATCAAGCAGTTGACTCCAATTACGCCTTCCTCTCGTTACAGCCAGGGGATGGACGCAGCCACGGCAGCAAAGGGAAAGTTCGCAGCCGTGTCGCCTTTGCATATCTTAATCTAAAATGACAGGGTGTGACACGGGGGGCCGGTGACCCTGCCAGCCTTCAGCTGTTCGTGTGGCAACAATTTCCAGCCCCAAATTACTCCCAGGCAGGGCTTGATTGGAGGTTCAAGGCAGCAGGAGAGAGAAGCCATTTAGGGGACTGAAACATTCTTCACAGCCCTATTTAAATACAATTTACATTCCAGGCTCTGCTGTTGGTGCGTTGTTAATTGCACCTTGTACCTCAGTTTATTTTGTAGTTGAAGGGGGTTTTGCTTTGCTGTTGTTTTTCAAAGGCATCCTTGCCTGCTTTTTTCTCTTTTCCTAAGGGGCTGTTCTCAGAATACAGTCCTATTTCCTGGAAGGGAAAATAGATTAGTAGATTTGAAGACCAGAAGGGACAAAACAGACCACCTCGATGACCTCCTGCAAAAGACAGGCCAGGACATTTTACTCAGTAATTCCCATGTCTCCATTTGTCCAGACTTAACCCAATCCCCTGCCCTGACCAAAACACCCCTTCCAGAAAGGCCATCTCTGTCCAAAGTCACCAAAGAGTCACAGGAATCACCAGTTTTCACTGGGGGAATGGCTTCCCACTGCCAGGGAGTGGGTTTAGATTGGAGATTAGGAAGAAACTCCTCCCTGTGAGGGTGGGCAGGCCCTGGCACAGGCTGCCCAGAGAGGCTGTGGCTGCCCCATCCCTGGAAGTGCCCAAGGCCAGGTTGGACGGGGCTTGGAGCAACCTGGGCTGGTGGAAGGTGTCCCTGCCCGTGGTCCCTCCCAAGTCAAACCATTCTGGGATTCCATGAATTCAAGTGTCACCCAGGGGACAGCCAGGAGGAAGGCGAACCCCTTTGCCAGTGAAAGGTCCTGCCACACGGGACAGGTCTGACTCTGCCCAGGTGACACCCAGCAGCTCTGCCAGGTTGCAGTAGTTTGGCATTCTTTTCTTTGAGCCCCATCTGCTGGAGTCCCACGATTTCATGACATATTTTATCTTTCACTCATTTGTTCATATTTTAAAAGCACACTTGGAGCCTTTGCAGCCAAGGACAGAAACTATAAAGCCCCAAGATATGAAACACAAACGGTCAGGTCTGAGGAATTTCAGGATAGCCCCACGATTTCACGGGTTCTGATGCTTGTGGCTGGGAATACCTGGTGCAGCCACTGGCAAAAGGAACCTCCTGGGCCTGGTTCTCATTTCCAGGGAGTCCCTTCACACCAGCCTGGCAGTGCTGGAAGCGGGGGCCGTATAAAAAGGTGCTGGTGTAAATGACAACTAAGCCCACTTGACCCCACCCAGCCCTGCTCCTCATTTACCGCAGCTCTGGGGAGGTCTGAGTCAGACATCAGCTCAGTGAAACTTGACGGAGAGACAGACAAATGTACGCCCCAACCTGCTGCTGCTCCACAGCTCCAAGCCAATTATCCCGGTGATCTCACTCCTCCCTTCCTTCTCCCCTCTCCCCCTGTTCCCATCACGTGCTCGCTCCCAGCACACGCACGTCCTCTCCTCCTGCAGCAAAAAGCTGCGCCGCAGAGGAATGTGGAGGGCTGAGAGCCCCCTGAGAGCAGGTAGAGCCATCTGAGCGGAGCTCCTGCCTCCTCCAAGGCGGGAGCAGATCAGTTTACATAAGTACTTTGCCATATGAAGAAATAATTTAGCGGTATTAATAGAGGTTAAAGTTTCCCAGGAATCCAAAACAGGCCCCGCAGACACAGGTGGGTTCCTTCACTCCCAGCGATGGGGGGAGTAACCTGACTCCTCCAGCACAGGGGAGGGGGCGATGGGGAGGGGGCTCTGCCATGGGCTGGGGGGTCACACTGCCCAAGGGGGACTCACTGTGGGGAGGGGGCTGAGAGCAAGGGCTGGGGGGGGCAGGATTGGCCAGGGCAGGGTTGGTTTGGGTGGGTAGGGAAGTGGAACATCACCCTGTGCCACCCCCTGCCATGGGCAGGGACACCTTCCACTAGAGCAGGTTGCTCCAAGCCCCGTCCAACCTGGCCTCAAACAATTCCAGGGATGGGCACTCCACCACCTCCCTGGGCAGCCCCTTCCAATGCCTGAGCACCCTGGGAAATGCCAGCACCACGCTGGGAAATCTGCTCTTCAGAGCTCAGGTACCACAGACCAACCTGAAATCACCTCCCAGTTGGGCACAAAGCCCCAGCTGATGCCCAGACATGACCCAGCTGCTGTGGCTCCTGGAGAGCAGGATTGCACCCCAACTAAGCAGATAAAATGTCACAGAGAACAGAGGGGGTACAAGAAGGGCCTGGCAAGCCCAAAGCCCCATTTGTTTAGATCAGGATCCAGGATAACGTTGCTGATTCTCCAACATGGAGCATTTTACACCGCCACAAAACCAATCAGCTCTCAAATCTCCTGTGATTGTGGAGCTTTCACCCTGTAACACACATGGCACAGAGCTCCAGCCCACCCTACCTGGGCTGTGCTGCCTCCCACTGATCTGGGATTTGGCCCCCAGCCTCCAGATCCCAGCCCTGCCTGGAACACGTGGCGGCTGTTCTGCTCCGAAAGGGACTAACAAAGAAATAAGAATATTTGTTAATTTTTTTTTTCCACTGAAAAGCAGTTAAACCTCCTAAGACACTTTTTCCAGACATCTAAATCCTTTAAAAATATTCTCTAGACTCCATAAAACTTACATTTTCCCTGGGTTCTCCCGTGAGTTATTAAAAACCTGAAGTCCCTACCTTAAGAGCTTAGAGCTTGGTCATGATCAGAAACCCAACGATGCAGAGTGGCACCTTCTTGTGCATTCACAGACACACCTCAGACTCAGCAGGGAAGAGCAGAGAACTGCAGGACCGGCACACCAAAGGAGAAGAGCCCATGGCAGTGATTTCTGGGGTATCCAGACTAAGGCAGATGGAGGGACGTGTATTTGGGATGAGAGGGGCTCAGCACTCTAAAAAGGCACGGTCTGATGGAAACCCTGGACTGGCACATCAGCATTTGTAGCTGTTGGAGAACAGTTATCACATCCTCATTGTTTATTCTTTTCTCAACAAACACCTGGCAAAGTTAGAACATTAATGGCATTTAATTTGGTTTCTACCAAAATCAGGTGGTTTTTTTCTATGGAGCTCTCAACACAAAAGGCCAGAACAAAGTCTGTGTATCCCATTATCCATCCATCCATCCCCAGGGCATCAGAGCACTGCTGTCACCAGCACCCAACTGCACCAACAGGACAGTGGGAATGACTTCAAAGTGAGAGGGGAAATTCAGGTCAGGAATACTGATATCCTTCTGGGCATAAGGAGGCCCTGGCACAGGTTGCCCAGAGAAGCTGTGGCTGCCCCATCCCTGGAAGTGTCCAAGGCAAGGTTGGACAGGGCTTGGAGCAACCTGGGCTGTGGAAGGTGTCCCTGGCCAGGGCAGGGGGTGGAGCGAGATGATCCAAAGCATCCAGTGATTCCAGAGTGTCCCTGTGCATCAGAAATGACGTGGCTCAGAACATGCCCAGCGCAGAGGGGCTTCTGAGAGAAGGCAGAGGGAGGGGGTTTCCCCAGCTGCTGTGCTCCAGCACCACTGGAATCAAAGGGATCTCACACCCTCCCTGGTTCACTGGGACACGGGTTTGTCTGGGGCGTGAACTCTGCCAGCAGCAGCTCCCACAAAGTGCTCGCCTCTTGCCTTCCCCTCTTGTCTCCCCTTTTTAAAAGCTTTCTCTCCCCCTCCCTGCTCTCACCTCGCTCCCCACAGCCTCCCAGAAGCACTGGCGTGTTTTTAACCCAGGCATGAAACAATCCCACAGCCCCAGATTGCGATGTTTCAGATAACATACGGAGAATGTAAATCCTGTCAGCAAGTGCAACAGCCATAAAAGGCTAAAATGGATTCCTGCGGATTAGAAATAAAGCACAGAAAGGGCCCTGTTCTCTCTCTTTCCTCATCCCACAGCCTCCCTCCGCCCTCCCTCTCCTCACTCCCCTTAAAAAATTGCCTGGAAATGCAAGGGGTGGGTTTTTATTTATTTTTTTTTTCATCAACTTAAAAGAAAAATAAAATACATTCCAGGAAAAGGCCTGCTGCTAAGAAAACTCAAACCAGAAAATGCTTAAAGATGTTTTAATGACTTAAACACAGGGCCGGGATTGTGCCTAAAAGTTTCCACATTTAAAAATAAGGAAAAAAAAAGAAAAAAAAAAAGGAAAATTCAATATGAAATGTCCCCCACTACCAGTGGTGCTGTATTTCTCTCCCAAACCGTGGGATTTACCCGGGTGTTGTTAACGAGGCCGGCACAGACACGAGCGACGTTTAGGCAAAGTTTACACTCGCGTTCCAAACCAAAGGCACAACCGAAAAACGCTCCTAAAAATAATGAAGGCCACGTGAGTGCGGGTCCGAGAGGCTGTTAACAAGCAGCTGACAAGTTTCTGCTCGAGGAATTAGATCCTCATTTAGGAGGAGATTAGCAGAACTCTTCCCTCTGCAGCGCCTGGGGCGCGGTCGGAGGGGGATGCGGGGAGAGCCCCGGGCTCGAACGATGCTTTGGGAGCGGGAGGGACAGACAGACCCTGCGCTCCCATCCCACACTCCCACCCCACACTCCCACCCCACACTCCCACCCCGCACTCCCACCCCGCTCCAGGGGCTCACTGGGACAGCTCTGCCCGAGTGTCCCACCCCGCTCCCACACCCCACATCAGTCCTGGAGCCAAACTCCCTAAACCCAAGGCTCTTCCCACAGCCTGGAGAGGGGGAAAGTCCCCTCCTACACGGATTCTCCGGCAAAATAAAACTGTGAGGGACCAGGGAATCTACCAAACCTCAGCTGAGAGCGACCTCCCTGCTCTCCACCCCTTCTGCCCTGCAGGAAGGACCTACTGAGGCTCAAGTCCAAAACTCAGCAGCTGCTCTGCCACCCTCTCCCCATATTCATTCAAAAGCTCATTTCTCAGGGCACCACTGGGGAGGGGTGAGTGGTTGTTGGGGTTTTTTATTGTTATTGAGAACGTGCAATCGTGTTGCAGACCCAGGTTTCCATCCAAAAGAGTAGGAGGCCATAGTCAGACTTCCCAGACCACAAAGACGCACGGCTCCATCGCTTCCCAGCCAGAGTTTCCATTGTATTCTTCCCAGATGAACTTTTAAAGTGTGTGTGTTATATGTGTCAGTGTGTGCACAAACGTGCATGCTTTCACCTCTCTTTAAAAAAAAAGAAAGACTAGAAAAGAGGCGAGTGAGCAAGTGAGGCTTTTAGGAGGTTAATCACCGACCTGTTGCCAAGCTGGATATGTGCATGAAAGGGGGGAGTCGAGGGTTTTAATCCCAGCTTTTGATAAATAGAAGACATTCTAGTCATAATAAAACGTGTTTTACACTTGAGGGGAGGAATAAGGGGGAGAAAAAAGGAAAGTTCTGGCCAGGCACTGCAAGCTCCCGAGTCCAAACAATGAGGTTCAGAAACATAACTGTAACGCATTAGTAAATTGACAATGAAATTGCAGTTACTTCACTGGCTCTTTATTAAATAAACACAGCCCGAAAGGGACCTGTCTGCCCCGGCGGTATTTGCAGAGGGTTCACGTTACTAACCCAACACCGCACCCCCCGAGCAAACACATTCCAGTCGGACCCTGCGAGGTGGGGCCGGCCTGGCTTTTCCCCCTGTCACTTTTTCCCTTTCGTGGAGACCCCGGGTTTTACAGCCCCTGGCTGCTCCAGAGGCCTCCCAGCTCCCTTCAGGACCAGCTGGGAGAAGGGGGTGAAGGAACACCCATGCCAAGAGCACACCCGTGGACCAGCTCCCTCCCACACGCTCTGCCCCCTCACCCCTGGGAAGGGGTCTGGCTCTCCCAGGACTCCTCATCCTGCCCCCAGCTCATGGTGACAGTTCTTCTGTTCCTGACCTGCAGTCAGCCCTTCCCACCTACTTACAACCCCAACAAAATCATCCCTCACCCAGTTCAACCAACAACCACTGTCCCCTTTGCAGCCACAACCCCAGGCAGCAAATGTCACCACCTCCCACTCAGGAGCTCTGCACACAAGGGGCTTTCCCCATCCCTGTCCTCATGCAGATCCACCTAACCAACATTCCTGACGCTGCAGCTACAAGTGGAACTGGAATCAACAGCCAGGAGCATTTGGAGACACAGCTGCACCTCACACCCAAGGTGAAGCCACCTCCCAAACCCTTCACCTGCAGCTCTGCCCCCCTAGTCCAGCCAAAGCCCAATCCCCCTGACGCAGGGTAATCCATCCCCACACGCACACGCTGGAGACAAAAGGAACTTCAGCATGTTCAGCACCTTGCGAGGCCTTGAACAGCTGCCAAGGCCTTTGGAGAGGGGCCAGGCCAGCCCCCAAGATGTGAATGATAGAGATCCTCAGCAGCCCATGGGGGCTGCAGCAGGCTGTGCTACTGTCGGAGCCGCCACGGCCACCACACGCTCTGCCCTTGTTCCATGACATGCCTCCTGTGGAGGAGCTCTTCCCAGGGAGGAATTCTATCCCTGTCTGCCAGGAGAGCAACAGCCTCTGCTCTGCTTTCATCCACCACCAGAACTGAAAGCAGCAGCGGGTTAAGTGTTTTCTTGCTCTGCTGTCATTGAGGGCTTTATGGGAACACATCAGGCTCCCACCAAGGTAAAATGCAGAGATGGGACCCGAGGCATCATGTGGAACAGAATTTACCTGTCACTAATCCCATCCAACCAGTCTTCACCTAGACTTGACATTTTCCCAGCTGCTCAAGGCTCATGTTTCCAAACCTTCATGAAGAAGTCTGGTGTGATGGGAAAACACATCAAAATTCCCTTTTTCTGGAGTAATTTCTTCAACACCTTCTACATAAACCCGAGCCTTGGAACAAGAGCAAGGGTATCCTACTCCTGCTGAGCAGCCTCCACGCAGTTCCTGCAGAGATGCAGGTTCCTGCTTTGGGTGTAGGGACCACTGGAGAGTGATGATTTGGGCTCCTCCTCTTTGTCCCATCTCCCCAGGTGACAAACTGCATTAAAATCCATCAGGATCAAACCCACACTGAATGTTTTCCTAATCATCCTGTTTTTCCACGAGAGCAAATGGTGTTGAGCTTATCAAGGAGGAGGGTGAGGCAGCAAACTGTCAAAATTTTGGGGATCCCTAAAGCAAGATGGGATGTCTCTCCCTAAGAGATGGTGCTGCAGGGACTGCCTGGAGGGGGCAGAGGGAGAGCCCAGGCACTCTGAGGGATTCCATCTGGCCTTGGAGCTGCATGTGAAGTCACAGAGACATCTCCTTCCTTGCCAAGAGCAGTTTTAATTTGGTGAGTGCAAGGGGGAGCTTTCCACAGGGTTCTCTCATTCATATAGACCAGTGGATTGTCAGACCTTTTTTTTCCCTCCCCAACTCGGTGAAGCCTCCAAGTTTCCCTGTGGAAATTCCATCCTGGAATGGTTTTCTCTTTGAGTTACCTTTTGCAGACTCCTCAGGTCCAACCCCCTCTTTAAAGGGGTTCCAACCTCTTCCTGACTGAGAGGGAGGAAGGGATCCACTTTAAAAAACTCATCTCTGTTGTGGACTCGCCCTTTGTGGGTAAATCATCAGGGAGGGAGATTGTGAGACAATTCACAGTGACTTACACCAGTCACTTCTTGGAGTTTCCCCTCTGTCCCCATCCATCCAGGTGGTTCTAAACATCCTCTCTTCCTCACAGTGCCCTGTCCCTGCTTTCAGAATGCTCCCACCTTCCCCATTTTCTAGGCATTCATTTGACATCTGGTAAAGAGGGCTAAAAGCCACCCTGCAATGAAATCTTACCCTGGCTCTTTTTCCAGCCTGTCTGACAGAACAAGTCAGCTGTGGGCCTCACCAACAATTTTAAACAAACCCACAATCCAGCAGGTCAGGCCATTTTAGCATATGTACCTTTTATTTGTAGCAGACTGTTAATAATTAAGTGATGCCTTTCATACAGACATTTACAATAATTTAACCTTGCCCTTGCTGTGTAATTTATTCTTTGCAGAAGCCAATAAAAATAAAGGCCCCATATTTCGTCTCTCTCTCCCTCATTCTCTGTACATATATATAAATATACACACACACACACACATATATCCAGAATAGTGTAATAGGTTTCACATATTGTTCCATAGGTATCATTAGGGTAACAGAGCCAAGTGTCTCAGTTCATATGACTCTTTATAGGTGCCTTATAATCCACATAAAATTGAGTTTATGTTTCCTCTCCATCCGCTGATTCTAAAACAAGACGAGGAAGGGTTTTCTTTCTCTCTTTTTTCCTTCTGAATTCCAGCCCTCCCTACACCAAACTCAAAATTTGTCACTGGGGGTAAAGAGCGTCCTTGGAGAGCCAACAGTCACCAGATGGGACATCTCCTACAATCCATCTCAGGTGATGTCTCACCTCCAACCCTGCCAAGCATTAAGGGCTGCAGGAAAAAGGCTGGAGCACAGCCCATAGCAGGCGGGTACCAAACCTCCTGCCCAGCAGGAAAATCTTTCCCACGTTTGCCATTGAGTCATTACTGCTGTTTCTAAAGCCCCAGAACTGAACCCAGCAGGTAAGTGGAATAGGAGCAAGGGAAGGGACTGAAAACTGAGATTTATTTCCTCTCCAAAAAAAAAAAAAAAAAAAAGGAGAGAAAAAGCACAGGACAGGGGAAAAAGGAGCCAAAGCTCATTCTATTGGCTGCACTTCCCCAGAAAGTCCTAAAGAGGCTACACAGAGAAACAAAAGAAAAATATTTTCCCCTAAAGAAACATTAGTAAAAACACATTTATTAAAGCACAAAAAATTCCATAACACTTGAGAGACCTGCTGCTCTGGAGAGCACGGGGCAGGAGCCGTGTGCCCCCACAGAGCCTGCCCAGTCTGCACCCACCTTCTCCGGGGGAACTGTGCCATGGAACAGGCTGGAGCAACCTGGCTCAGTGGAAGGTGTCCCTGCCCACAGCAGGGGGGACATGAGATGCTCTTTAAGGTCACTTCCAACCCAAAGCACTCCATGGTTCTGTGTTGGAGAGGCCAAGACACACCAGCCCTGTGCATCTCCAGGCACACGTGGCCTGGAACCTGCTGGTCACGAGGGGGGACCTGCTCCCCCTGCCACACCCCACAGGAACACTGCAGAAATTTTCCATTCCACCCCAGCCACAGCTTTTTTCCAGGGTGCTCTGGAGCTGCAGCTCCACAGGGACGTGACATCACATCCACGTTGTTGTTGTTGTTGTGATTCCCTGGGGTGGCAGGACAGGACGGGGCAGGACAGCACAGCTACTGGTCCCAGTGTGGGCCAGCTCACGGCTGTTCCATGGCCCACATGAGGTGATGGAAAACTTTCGGCATCAGGTGTTGCTGCCGAGTGTGAGCTGCTCCAGTTACACTCTCAGCAAGTGTTATAAACACACAGGCACAATCTAAATATTTATGGCACATGAAATCTCCCGTCTGCTGTTCCTCAGCAGAGAGGGGAGAGGAGGGAGGGTGAATTAAGAGGTGATTATTGTGCAGGGCCTGTAAAACCAAAATATGGCCTCAAGATGTGTTCAGTCCCCAGGAATGGTCAGCACAGAGGGGCCTGGTGTCAGCTCCTGATCTGAGAGCTTTGCCACAGCCTGGGCTCAGCTGGCCCAAGCCACAGCTAGGGCAGAACACTCAGCTTCCACTGGGAAGCTCCAGATGGAAAACACGGCCCTGGCTCCGTGGTCTCCTTTTCTTCTCAAGCACCTCCTGAGAGACCAACTGCTTCAGCTCGTAAAACCTTCCTGGGGCTGGGAAGGAGGAGCAGAGCAGGCTGGGCAATTATTTCCCTGGCCTTGACAAAAATTATGATAGAATTTGTTTTCTTATTCTTACTATTTTTGCTCAGATCTCTGGGGGTTTTGTTAAAGGCTGAAATAAAATAAAAAAATTAAAAACCACAACAGAGAGACACAGCCTGGGGAAGTTCAATGTGCTTCTGGAACAATTGCCCATTGATCCAGCCTGGAAAGTGCTGAGTATCGGAGGGTGATAAAAAAATGTTGCCAGTGAGAAGTGGAGCTGCTTTAGGAAAAATGCTCCACTTGGAGTTTGGGATATTAGTATTGACCAAAAAGGGCACATCAACACAAATCCTGCCTGTTCTGCTCTCTGGCAAATAACATTCCACCAGCATGGCAGGAGCCAAGGACAGGGTGTGTGCAGGTGCACACATGAAATTTGGGGGTAGATGGACCACCAGCCTCCCTCAGGTCACCCCAGAGGCCTGACGAGGGGAATGAAGAACACAAGTCTTTCCTCCCTGTGCGGGAGCTGCTGCTCCCTCTGTCCCAACATCCCAGTGATTCCCATCAGGAAAGACACCACCACAAGGAGCAGTGGGGGTTTAACTTCTGATGGCTTTGCTTTGTGGCTGCCAGAAGCCGAGAGAGCAGCACGTGGGCATTTGTGCTCGGCTTTCAAGGCACTGTGGTCAGCTGAGGTGGGGCCCCCAAAGTTATTTTTAGCTCAGCACAAATAACGGAGCAAAAGGCTTTGACGTTTTTCCTGAACGAGTCCCGGGGCCAAATCATAAAATGCAGGCAACTTATGCTCCAATAGGGAATTTATACAACCTTTCACCTTGATTTGTGTAGGTGAGTGTGAGCACAGGCCAGTGATGGCAATGGATCAGCAGCAGGACGTACCAGGGCACATCTGGGTGAGCTACAGCAAATGAGACCTCGTTTTTCTCTCCAGAATGGGCTTGGTCTCTTCCCAGACCTGCCCTCCAAAGCTGCTGAGCAGCAGCTCTTGAGTTCAAGGAAGCTCTCCAGGGCCTCTGAGGGCCGGCGGCTGCTGCCAAAGGAGGGTAAACAAGGCAATTTCCACGTCCCCCGGAACTGGGAGCTCATTGATAATCACTCTGGAGAGGCTGAAGTGCAGCAGGGCCCCAGAGGAGCACAGCCAGGGCACGCTGGGGTTGGCACAGCTGGCTGGTGTTTACAGATACACCCACACCCACAGCGGCGCCAGCCTCGATCCCCCTCCATGCCATTGACAGGCCTGGCTTTGCCAGCAGAGCACGGCACCTCCTGCCCCACCAGGAGTCCAACTGAGAACATTTCCTATAGGAATCTGCCCTTAAAAAGGCACTATTTGTCATGTTTTAAATAAGCAGAGTTGGACATCACCTTGTGCTTGCATTCCCCCACCCACACTCCATCCCTGTCCAAGCACAGGTACCAACTCGGGCCACGTACGGATTCACCGGGGTCGTCAGCAAGACAAGGGGCAGCTCTTGGATTCCTCTTGTTCTACATTTCCTGAGCCTCATTCAAAGGTCTCCCACACCCCTCTACAATCAACCCAGAGAAACAAAGCACGTTCCTCCAGGAACAACAGCACAGCCAAAGGTAAAGCTACTGTGGACGTCCAGAAGCCTCCAGGCTACCCCACATCTGAGCTCAGGCCTCCAAAAAGCCAAAAACCTCCAGCTCAAACTAATAGACACATCTGCCAACAGCTTCTTCTAATTTTTTGGAACCACTCTATAGATTATTTCATTGCCAAGAAAAAGAAGAGATATTTATGATAGTAACTGAAAAGCCTTGAAATTCCAAGTCAGATCCTCAGTGGTGTAAACTGGAGCTGCTCCAGGGAGTCAGGGGGCCACTGCCAATTCACACAGGTTGAACTGGCTCTCTGGCCTTATCTCCTGGCTCCCCAGCACACACAGATTATTAAAGGCAGCTCAGTCAGGTACTGTATGAATATCTGCCACTCTCTGCTCTTGACTCATCCAGTTGGAAAAGAAATATAAGGGTGCAAATGCAGGAGTAAAACCAGACATTTGCTCCTCCCTTGAACTCGGAGGTGGCTGATGCTGCAGCTTCAGCAGGAAACCCAAAAGCTGGCTGGACAGAGAACACCTGGTGATGGCATCCAGTAGTTTCCTTGAAGGCTCTGGGTCTGTCCTGCAAACCAAGGGAAAAACCCCACGTGTTTTAGTTTGCTGTGGGCTCGTGAGTGTTAGAACCAGGTAGGGCAGGGAGAGGTTTCAATACCAGAGCACCAGGAGCACGGGGCAGCTCCGAGGAGGCAGAAACCCTGTGCCTCCCCCTCACCACGTGCTGGGGCTGATGGAACTTTCAGCAGGTGTTCATGTACAGCTCAGTGAAGTTGTGAACCCTCCTGTCCTGAGGTTCTTCATTAAAAACCAGGTGGGGCTTGCTCTGAATCAGGGAGGGTGCTTTGGTCTGTCACTCCCCTGGTCTGTGTTATGAGCAGACATCTCTGAGAAGGTTAATCAGGTGTGTTAAACCTTTGTTCTCAGGCTTTGGAATTAAAAAAAAAAAAAGAGGAATATGGTCACCATGAAATACATGTGATCACAACAGCATAGCTGAGGCCCTTCCTGAGGTGTTCCAACGTGCCCCACACTCTGCTGTTAGCAGACACATACCCCTGTGAGTAACTTTACTCCTGGCAATGGTTTCCCTTATCTTAAACTACTCACATTGGTAAAGTGACTCTCGTGGTGGACAGCCCTGCAGGATCCTGCAGCCTTACAGAGCATTTGAAAAATTACTTTTAAAAAATTGTATTTTAAAAATGTAAAGTTATCTAATCCCTTAGAAAAATGTAAACCAGTTGTGAGTTCCTGGAATCCTCTGAGTTTTTGGGGAGTTTGCACCAGGAACAAATCCTTTGTCTGACTGGCATGTACTGAATTTATTCTCAGAATGAATTTTTATGGCCACCACATAACCCACCCATGCAAAGAGAGTTTATAAAGGACAGGCTGACACAATCTGAATTATTCAGCCATGAATGACTTTAATCATCCCATTAAAATGACCAGTCCCTGCCAGCAAAGGCTGCTGGAGCCAGAGCAGGGGGAAGGACCCTCTGTTGGCTTCAGAGGTCTTGGGATCAGGCCCAGATTGTCCACAGATTTCAACTATTTCATATTCCTTCCAGTGCTTATTCAGGCAGATATTTAAAAATGTGCTAAATATCGAACGTTTCCCAGTCTCAGGTTCCAGATTTTGCCTGGGTGTAACTGTTGTGCCAACTGGTACTGGGTGAGCTTGCTTCAGAAGCTCTTCTTGAATTTGGGCTTGGATTTCCCTTTGATTTCTGGTGACACCCTGATTGCTTTAGAGACTCGTCCCCCTTTGTTCCAGCCCACACTGACACTGCAGTGCGGGGATTTCAATTGTGTGGATTAAAAAAAACTTCTCCAGTTATTTGGGGTTTCATTTTCATTTTTTCATGAAGAAAAGACACAGGGAAAAAAAAAAAAAGGGAAAAAAGAGAAAATGGAAGGTTGAAAATGATTGGGTTTCAGGGAAAATATATTTTTGGCATTGAAATGAGGAAAAGCAGCAGGGTTTGGGAATAGCGAAGCTCACCAAGTAAGCCAGGGAAAAAACCTGAACTGAGCTCTGAAACTTTACCTTCCTTTAATTATCCAGGTGACATTTCAGACATTTAGTCTGATTTTTTTTGCATCTGCATATTGAAAACACCCTTTTAAAAATACTTAAAAAAATAGCTGCTACAGAACACTTATTTAACGAAAAGTAAATCTTATAAAAATTCAATTGCAAAGTAGTTAAGGTATTTGAATTTTTTTTTTTTAAAGAAGAAGAATCCCAAGAAAGAAAGTATTTGATGGCTAATAATCTCATTTCAATATAATAGGACCTTTCTTTTGCAAAGAGCAAGACAGGTTAAAAGATATAATTATGACTTTGCAAACTCTCCCAAGTGCTACGAGATCATCTGACAGTTCTGATCCCGGGCTCAGCTCTCAGAGGGGAAAAGTCTTTGTCTAGTTAGAGAGTTAAAGAGACAGGATCCCTATTCCACCCTCTGCCTACATTGCAATTTAACTGTCAAAAAAATCCAAGCTGCAAAATTGTCTTATTCCAACACAGCACAAGAAAAGAGAGAGAGGTTTGAGACTGACCTGTCAAACGCACCCTCTTTAAAAATGTATAATATATTTTAAACATTTTTTTCTGGAGGTACTTAAAGGTTAAAGATGTGCCAAAGAAGTAGGATGGATTTTTTTTTTCCCCTCTCGCTAAAGCTTTTTAAAACAATTAAAACCAAAAAAGAAGAAAAAAAATTTCAAAATTAGGGATCATCAGTGGAAAAAATCCCCTGAAGATCAAAAGGAACACATTAGAATCACATTAATTCTGATTAAAAAAAAAAGAGAATAAATCCCCTTTTTCAATGGAAGGAGAAACTTCGAGGACATTTAAATGGTGTTTTCATTGTCAGGATGTAGAGGAAGGTGGAGCAGAGTGTCAGGGAGAGACGGAGCCAGGGAGCCAGGAGGAGAGACAGGGGCTGGTGACAGTCAGGGATATTCCTGGGCTCTTTAAAGCTTTGCTTTTTTAATGTTTCAAAATAGTGAAAGAAGGAGGGGGAAATATTTTTCCCAAGTAACCAAACAAAAGAAGCCATTTCCACCGGAGGGTTTCCAAGGAGCCACAAACAAACAATTCCCAATCGTTTTTTTTACCAAATATAGATGGCAAAGAGGCAGCTGGACAAGGCCAGAGGCTCGTGCGTGGTGCCACCAGCTCAGCACCCTGCAGCACCCGGGCAGTGCTCGTGGCCCCAGCCAGCCCCTGCCACACCGTGGGGACACGGGGAGGGATTGGAACCTGGGAGCAAAGCCTGGCCTGAGGGAATCCCTGTCCCTCTTGGCCGTTCAGATCTTTCCCATCGAGGAATCCTGTCGCAGACACTTCGGTCCCAAACCCACCAAGAAAAATGAGAACCTCCTTCAGGCTGTCACCAAAGGCTGACAGGGGTGGGACCAGCCTGTCTGAAAGTCACAGGTTAAATGTTTGTAGGACAGAGAGCCACAGGACACAACTGTGGGCAGCTCCCAGATTACAGAAGATCAAAACAGTCCCAACCCAACAGCACCTGCAGACCTGCATTGCCACACGAGGCTGCACAGCTGGGCTGATGTTACAGGCCTAAAGTGCTTGGAAGCACCCACTTATTTCCTTTGATTTACACAGACCTCAGGGCCAAAGGCTCCAGGCACCCCTGGCACACCCAGTAAATACACCCTAAATGGTATCAGCACAATCCAAGATAACATGGCACCAGCAGGAAAAGCTGCAGGAAAATCAACCTGCCCCTGTGCCAAATTCCTCCTTTCCCAGCCCTCTTCATTCTGTCGTTTCCAGGTGGGTGGGGAAATAGAGGAGTGTTGCAGCAGCACTGAACATCTCTGTCAGACAGGGTACAGCAGCAGTTGTGTGCTTATTTCAATTTTTAATTTACATAAAACTCTAGTGAACCAGGGTGTGACCCACCCAAAAAAACAGGGATGGGGGCCTCGTTAAAGCCTCCTTGCAGATTGATTTGCGCCTCCTGCTGCACTGGGAAGTGTGTCAGAACAGCCCTGTTTCCACGGGACCCGCAGGGTGACCAGGCTTTCAGGATTACTCACTAAAAATTAAAGCCAAACTGGACTCCTGCCCCAGGAAACCTGCCAGATTCCTGCTCAGAAAGGAATGATAAGCCTTTGGGATGCTGCTTCTCTGACTGTGCAAAATCAGGGTCAAGTCTGGGATAAGAACTCGTCATTAAACAGCTCCAATCCCACTTCCCTTCAATCTGCAGGGAAATGTTCCCTGAAGAGGACAACCAGAACCCAGGAGCAAGACAAAAGTGTGCTGGATGGATGGATGGATGGATTGTACTACGGCAAAGGGCTTTTTAGGTGTTCCTTTCATGGATATCCCAATAAGAAGACAAGAAAGCCTTTCCCATCCTTTCCATTAAGGTCTCTGGTCCCAAATTCTCAGTGGTTTGCCTCAGCCTTTCAAGGCTTGGTGTAACCAGGACAGGATCTGGGTCTCCTTGGATGTGGCAGAGCTGACTTCCTCACGCCTCTGGACAGCTGCCATGATTCTGCCCACATGTGAACCAAAACTCATCTGCTTTGCACAACTTCCTCTTAATCCAACCTGTTCTCCAGCTCATCTCCCCCTGTTTGAGATGAGTTTGGAAGGATTTCTTCCTCTGTGTCAGGGCCAGGCTTGGTGTTGACAGCACCAAGAGGGCTGCAGGTGTTGGAAGGCAATTCCCACAGTGAAAATCATGGATCTAGTTCTGAGAAGACACGGACAGTGGGGAGTGAGACAGTGCGAGTGTCACTTGGTGAGAAAACAGCGTGTGGCAGGGCACACACTGATCCCATGGGCTGTGTGCAGCAGGAGCAGGAACATCCTCTCCAAAGGCAGAGGGAATCAGCAGGGAGTCAGTAACCCCATGAAATCCCACAAACCCACAGGGGGGTTGATCAGGTTGGACTCATGGAGTCGTGGAATGACCGATTCAGACCAAACGCCGAGGTTCGTACCAAGCCAGGGTTTTCTCTGGAGGGGAATCGTGCAGGCGTGTGTAGCTGGTGATGCCAGTGCGACCCTGCAGAAGGCAGTCCCTGTCCTCAGAGGCAGTTGGAGCTGGGCCTGAGCTGAGCTGCCTTCGGGCTGGGCCGGGCTCGGGCGCCGTCCCCGCTCCCCGGCGGTGCCCCCTCGGCACACGGCACACGTTTCGCTTTGATTGATTTTGTAATTGCTCCTTTAATTGAACAGTTACAGCAACACTATCAGGAAAAGGTTTCAGGGCTGGGAAGGGAGGTGGGAGGGTGTGGGGGTGGAAGGGGAATTGGAGCTGGGGAAAGAGCAAAATGGGTTTACCCTTTTTTCTTAAGATGAAAACAGCAAGAAGAGGCAGGAGATGAGTCCCCTTCAGCAGGCACCGAGGAGGAGGAGAGCTGAAAACAATAAATTACAGAAAGAGAAGAAGAAAAATGAGAAGTGGGTTGAAAAGTGTGGCAGAGCTGGAGGGTCCCAGGGACTGCTCAGCCTCCAATTGACATGGGCTTCCTGCGGGCTGTGAGTGCTGGCATGAGGAAAATGGGACACTGGCAAAGCTGGGAACTGTGTGAGCTGGAAGGAGGGAACAAGTAGGAGAAGGTGGGAAAAGATGCCTTTGTGTCTAAATAAAAGGTGCATGAGCAACATGGAGAGACAGGGCAGGACACACCTGTGTCAGAAGAGCTGCAAACAGCAGAATATGAAGCACAACAAGTGACCATGGGAACGTCTGTGCTTCAAGAGGGATTTTGGACAAGGTCCTGGAGGGACAGGAGAAGGAGAATGGCTTCACACTGCCAGACACCAGGATTAGATGGGATATTGGGAAGGAATTCTTGGCTATGAGGGTGGGGAGGTCCTGGCACAGGCTGCCCAGAGAAGCTGTGACTGCCCCATCCCTGGGAGTGTCCAAGGCCAGGTTGGATGGGCTTGGAGCAACCTGGGCTGGTGGAAGGTGTCCCTGCCCATGGCAGGGGATGGGACTGGGTGAGCTTCAAAGTCCCTTTAACCCCAACCATTCCCCCATTCCACGATTCTCTGTGTGTAGGTCCCCCCCGTGCCAGGCTGTGCAGTGGCACAGCGACCTGTGAGTGCAGCTGTGGCTGTGGCACCCTCAGCCCCTCTGTGGGGTGTGTGAGAGCCAGGAGCACGTGCTCCTTGGGAGTGTGTCAGGAAAAGGACAGGGAATCCAGACAGGGTCAGGGGGGAAGGTGCACGCAGAGGCCATGGTGCAGCTCCACAGCGAAGCAGATCAGGTTTCAGGAGAGCCTGGAGCCGGGGCTGGAGGGGGACAGGAGGTGGGCTCTGCTGCCTGCATTCCCTGGCAGGCAGCACAAGGCAGGTTTAAAGAATATCCTTCCATTTAGGAGTTTGTTTATTATTCTTAACTAAGCAGCTCAGACAGGCAGGCCGGCAGCGCTGCATCCACGCTGGCTTCCCAGGAAGGCAGGGAAGGGAGGGACAGGAAGGCAGATTTCCAGACGAGGGGCAAAGGGATTTATGTGCCGCTGGGCGAGGGAAGGGGGCAAACCGCTTTGCCAGCTATTCAGCAAACGTGTGGAAGGCACCCAGCTTTGGGATGTTGGAGTGGAGCCTGGGTGGAGTGCAGCTGAGTGCCCAAACGGGATCAGATCTGAGTTGCTGCCCCAAAACTCAGCAGCACCTTTGGGTTGGCTGCTCCTCTTACACTTCAGACATTCAGACTGTTGTCTGTAATTCCTCAGACCCAGGAGCAGAGGTTCAGAGATGTGTTTTCAAGGGAGGAGGGAGAAGTGATCTCTCTCCTGTTAAAATCCACTTGTTCCATCAGGAGTCAGAGGGCATCAGGATATTTGTGGTCCTAGAAGTTCCCTCACCTTGCAGGTGTGTCCATAGAAGGGTGTCAGTGCACATCCCCCAGCTCTGCATTTTGGCATGTCTTTTCAGCCTCTGCAGTGATGACCAAGAACACAGAAAGCTGGGCCAGGTTGGAAATTCTTCCCTGTGAGGGTGGGCAGGCCCTGGCACAGGTTGCCCTGAGAAGCTGTGGCTGTCCCATCTCTGGAAGTGTTCAAGACAAGGTTGGATGGGTCTTGGAGCAACCTGGGCTAGTGGAAGGTGTCCCTACCCATGGCAGGGGGGGAGAAGGTCCCTTCCAACCCAAACCATTCTGGGATTCTGTAAAGGAGAGAAAATATCTGTGTGCACTTCTCACAGGGACGGATCAGGTATCTCTGTGGGATCCCTCAAAGCACGGGTGATAGAAAATTGGAAAAGTGTGCCCGTCTCTAGAGTGACACACATCAGAGTGTTTCCCTGCACACTGCTGGTGCACGCACACCAGCTCAGCCAAACACCATCCGAGCGAGCAAAGGTGCAAAGGCACACAGATCCACGTTTCTCAGCCAGCACTTTCCACGTCTCTGACCCTGGTGTGCAAGGAAGTGCTGCAGATCCAGGTGCTGAGCACCCACTCGCAGTGTGAGCACCCACCAACCCACCCCGGGGTGGGGGGGAGTGTCGGTGTCCTCGCAGCTCGTGAGCAGCGAGTGAGGGATGACCTGCCCTCCCCGAGTGCCTGCCTGTGCTCACACTGTCATGAAAATGAGGTCGAGGAAGGTCACTCAGGTCACCAGGATAAATCAAGGAGGAAAGTGGAGTGGAAGCCTGTGAATGCCAGGGAGATCTCAGCAGTGGGAGGTGGTGGGGGAGGAAGGGATAATGAGACTGGGAATGCCACACACAGGGCAGGGGAAGCAGAAAATACCCGGGAATGGAAGCAGGGAAATGGTGGCAGCCAAAACAGGAGGCAGGAAAGCCCGGCCTCAGGCCCCTCATCCTGCACCGTAACCAAGGCTGTGTGTTAACTCACGGGATTATCCTGCCAGAGGCTGGAGGGCTCCACACCCTCTGGCCCGGCCGCTGACAGGAAACCTTGCACTGGAAACTCGCTTGTGTGCAGTGCAAAATGTCTCACTTCTGTTAGCAATTTGTTCCCCATCACAGGCATTCCTGGAGCAGTGTGGCGGGGCAGGGAACGGGCCAGGAGGGCTGAGTGTGGGGGCTCCCACCTGCCCACCTGGATCCTGCACAATGGAGCAGACAGCCGGGCTGTCACCACCTCCCGCTCCCCTCGTGGCCCTCCGCCCCCCTTTTCACCACCTCCCCTTCCATCCCTCTCCTTTCACCTCCCTTTTGCCAACCTCCTCATTCCCCTTCTCCACTTTCCCTCTTCCTTCATCCCTTTATTTTTCCGTTGCTCTGTCTGCAGGTCCCCCAAACTCATCACACCTGTGCCCCGTCACACTCACAGGTGTGGCAGAGCTCAGCGCTTTCTGCTGGGCTCAATCCGAACCCCCAAAGTGCTTTTAGTGGTCAGTCTGCCCCCAGCACACTCTGGACAGAAGTCTCTCTCTCCCTGCTCCCTTCCCCCTCCTTTTTCTCTCCCTCACATAATATTTTCCATATGAAGAAGCCTTCCTGAAGCCGCACACTGCCCTCTTGGTGAGTCTTAGGCGGGTTAGAGGAGACCCCGGGAGCCTTTAATCCTCTCTCTCTCGCTTGCTTTCATCCTCAGCCACAGCTGGACGCCCCATTGATGTGGAACAGACCAAACACCAGGCCCCTCACTAAGCTGCTGCTGTGGGGCCTCTTCTCCTTCAGAGCTGAGCTGAGCCCATGGCCCGTGTCCGGCTGACAGAGCGAGGGTCCCGCGTGCCCACCAGCCCCGGCCCCCACACACACGGCCAGCGTGGGGGTCCCAGCTCTGCCTTCCTCCCCCAGCCCTGCTTCCCTCTCACTGCTTCTACTGTTTCCCTGAGCCATCTTACACCACTTTATTCGCAAAGAATTCCTCCTTCTCCCTTATCCCAACATTCTCCTTTTCCAGGACCATTTAGGATCATTTCCCACAGCCCCACATCCCTGCAGGGCATCAGGCCTGGGTGAGGCTGAAGGGCTGATCTGTGCTGATGTGCTGAGGAAGCAACTGATGGAGATGTCCCAGGAAAGACCTGGAAGGCTCCATCTTCTGAGCAGTCAGGTTTTAAGATTGCAGCAGGCTCAGAGTTTTGGGAAGAAAAGTCTCTTAAGGCCCACTGCAGGGTGAGACAAGAATATCATTGAATCATGGTATGGTTTGGGTTGAAAGAGATGTTAATGATCACCCAGTGCCACCCCCTGCCACGGGCAGGGACATCTTCCCCTATCCCAGGTTGCTCGAAGCCCCGTCCAGGGATGGGGCAGCCACAGCATCTCTGGGCAGCCTGTTCTGGTGTCTCACTGAATATCCCCCTTCTCTACAAACTTTGCAGCACGGATAAGAGGGCTCAGGTGGGCACTTGTCCCCGGAGTCAGGGGAGGCAGAGGAGGGACGGACGAGCGGCCGTGTTCGGGCACCGTTCTGCAGGGAGCAGGTGCCCCTGGGCTGGGCACGGCGCGGGGGGGTTCGTTTTCGTGCGAAACACGGCGAATTCCGTCAAGGCACGTGAAGCCTCACCCAGAACAGCCCTCCCCACCCCTGGGATGGACGGGGCTCGGAGCCACGCGGGCCGGCGGGAGGTGCCCGTGCCCGGGGCAGGGACAGGGACAGGGACAGGGACAGGGGCACAGCCAGGCCCGGCCACCTCAGCCCCTCAGGCTGCCATTCCTGGGCCTCCCCCGCCCTCTGGCGGTGCCTCCCCGAGCCCGCCGAGCCCCGCGATCCCCGCTCGGCCCCCGCAGCTCCGCGGGCTGGCGGCGCTGCCGGAGAACCATCGGCACGGCAGCACCGCCCCGCACAGGAGAGTGCCTTCAGCATCATCACAGCCCAGAGCAACTGCGGGGGCTCTGCGGAGTCCCAGGAGATGCACAGAGTTCTCTGAGTTCACGGTGGATACGAAGGGAACAAGGCAGGGAGAGTCCGAGTTAGGAGCAGCGTTCAGATAGGGCTGATGCAGCGCTGGAACGGGTCACTGGGAACGCTGCAACCTCAACTGGTCAAACAGATCTTTAGAAATGACCTGAAAAGAGCTGATCCAGCTGTGTCGCCAGGCTGGATTAAGTGACCTTCTGAGATAACATTCATCTTCTTTTCTGTGATTCTATAATTAAAAGTCATATTGATCCTCTGTCAGAGATGCAGCAAAAGGACCAACTTCATTACGTTCTTGCTGCTCCAAGATGCCGAGTCCTGAACAGGCATCTCTTTGTGACCTGTCCTGTCCCAAAGAGCCTCTCCTCAGAAGAGACCTCCCATGGCTGCAGCAAATGCCGTGGGAAGGGATGAGGCACACTTCTTGGCTCAGTTTGTAGGCAACCAGTTGCAGAAACTGAACTAATTGCAGACTCCTGGGATTTGTTCGCAAGAGCACGAGCGCGTTCCCTCTTCTCGTTACTGAGCATCAAGTGCCTGATGAGAGAGGGATTTGGGGACAAGACAATGCGGAGATATCTAGCACAAAATGATTAGCCAGAATGTATTGTTAATAAGCTGCTTATTCATATAATTGGAAATTCTTTGCAGCCAGGGTGTCAGTACAGTCTCTGTGCTGCTCTGATGGAGCGGGGCAGGTACTGGCCCAGGGGACCCCGCTGTGAGCACTGTGCTGGCAGAGGACTCACTGCCACTGACTGCTCTGCTGTCACTGCCTTCAAGGGCAGAGAAGGACACAGGGATGTCAAGGGGAGGCAGAAGGGACTTGGCCAAGCCCCACTGACGAGAGGCACAATTCCCAGCATGGCAAGTACAAGGTGTCTGGGAGCAGAGTGGAAGGACAGGCCTCCTCCAGCATCCTCCCAACAGCTAGAGAGACAAAGGCCAAGGAAGCCTGGAGTCGAGGCAAACAAGACCTGAGGCTGTTTGTGCTTCCCAAAGCAGCTATTTGGGGAAGAACCAGCTGTGAAACATCCCTGAGTGAGTCCCCCCAGCGCTGTGACAGCTGTCACTAAACGGGACTTTGGTGGTGGTTCTGACGCACACCCGACGAGTGACCTGGAGGATTCCACAGGTGGCTTTGGTCACTTGGAGAACTGGCCTTGCCTGGATTTCCATGGAGCAGAGTTTCTTGGGGAGGCCAAGGGAAAGGAGGAGAAAAGCTACAGAAGAAGCTGTTCCCTATTCCCTGGCTGAGCCCAGGCCTGCAAAGCACCCTGATGCAGAATCAGCCACGTGGAAGTTTATGGGATGCCAAAAGCTGGAACATTATTCCCTGTTTCTGAGACTCCAAGACAGGCATGGAGCCAAGACTGCTCCTGCTTCCACTCTTCTGTTGTTCAGGTTAGAGAAGGCGTGAGGAACTGGGATAATCCCCATACCAGCAGTGTCCTATTGCCTCAGCAGCCCCCAGGAACGAGGGGCATGGATTCACTATCACACACGACTGACACCCTCCTCTGTTTCCTTACCCAACCTTTTATATCCTCAGCCTTTTGAAGCCTCCACAGAGCCAGCTCAGGCCTGTTAACTATTCCACAGAGGGAATTTAATTCCATATATATTTGTGCTCACTGTATCTCCAGACACAAAGCTTGAATAGGTATGAAAAGCTCTGTCCCTGAGCACGGCACTAAGCTGTAACCGAAGCTGGAGAATCTCCTCATCTTTTGACGACCAATTTCCTGCCTGATCCCTCCCTTTCTTTCAGATCCACACACAGAACTCACCAGCCATCCCAAGGACTGGGCTGAACTGCAGCAGAGCTGGCCCTGAGCCATGCAGCACAATTCCTTCCTTTTTTAAGGGTCTGTTCCTGACTCAGGCAGCAGGATAGGCTGAAACCAAGGAATCCCCCAACACTGCAACACAAAGAACAGTTGCTACACCAGATCTTCACAGCCAGGCAGCAACCCCTGGTTGAGGAGAATCACATTTTAGTGCATATTTGGGAATTTAAACCCCCAGATATATCTGCTTGCCGTGAAAGATCAGATCATTCTTTAATTGCTGTTATCCTTGACGATATAGTAAAAACTGAATTTGGAATAAGGAAAAGATCCCAATTTTCCATTAGCAGTGCAGAGGGATGCTGAGATACAGCATTTTGCTTTCAGTGGAAAGACACAAATACTGGAAATTTTGGCAATATGGCTGGTGATGTGTCCTCCCTATGGCACATCACAGCAACATTGCACTAAGATCCCTGAATCCATTTATTTACAATTCATTAGCTCATACTATTCCACTTCAGTCATTCATCTAATTAATTCATTAAGATCTTACAAGAGTCCAAGTTTGCCCAGGAAACCCACATACAATATCCACTGGAGTAAAAAGGGCCAGATTCAACAGATGATGAGTGAGCTTTTCCTGCGGGAACTGAACAGACCAAGTCCAGTTAGAACCTCATCACTCCCTTCCCACGTGCACCTAGAGGAAATCCCATAAATTTGAGTAGCATTCACCAGTTCCTGAACTTGATCTTTAAGATGGATCTTTCAGCACCTCAGAGGATGCACTAATGGAAGAAGTCCCTGTCCTGCTTTCCCCAGGGGCAGATCCCGGCCAGAAGGGCCCAGCACAGACTTGCAGAGGCAGTGACATCTCTGGGGACACGATGGCCGTGTCTCAGAGGGAGAGACTTCTCTGGGGATGAGCTCCAGGGACACAGCTGGGCCGGGGCTGGCAGCCTCAGCTGGGAGCAGTCTTACAGAGAAACAGCCACCTGCAACCAGAGTGCAAGAGAACAAACCCCACACCCCAAAACCAACCCAAAACTGGTGAGCACCTGCACACACCAGGACACAGAACCAACCAGGGGCACTGGGGCCCAAAATCTGCTGGGGGATAGCAAACTCAGCCCTGTCCCCCACTTGCCTGAGAGGAAGAGGAGGCAGCCTCATGGCTGGGGGCTGGATGAGCAGAGTGACAAAGCAAATTACGCCAGCCAGGGGAGAGAAGCAGCAGGCCTTTGACATCAGGACAGGCTGCGCTCAGATACTTCCCCAAATGCACGCAGAAATTATCTGAATATCAATGTTGTAACAAAATGTGGTGAGGTATTTCCTCTTGAGGCAAGACCTCAGGCACTTCCTCCAGCAGTGTCACCGAGAGGCAGGAGGGACCACAAGGCAGGCACACAGGAACAGGACCAGCCCCCAGCAATGCCCCTTCCCTGAGGGCCATGGAGCTGAGAGCCCTCCTGCTGCTGCTGCTGCTCTGCTTCCCAGGTAAGAGCAGGGCTGGGCATGTCCCAGGGGAATGGGACATCCTTCCCCACCTCCCAGTGCCTGGGGAGCTCCGCACTGGGGGGACCACCAACCTCAGCTGGACTCTGATAGGGGCAACTCATTGCAGGAGTGGGGAGGGAAGGGGCAGCCCCAGTTCCCACCGCACACATCGGGCTTCTCCAGCCTCTCAGGACAAACCACCCTGGAAGCACAGAGCTGTGGCCTCCAAAGCAGCCCCAGCACCTCTCCCAGTTGGCATTTGCCGTCATGCTGGCCTAGCTCAGTGCCTCTGACTGCAGTCCTGGATCAGGACAGTGTCCGTGGGCACTGCCTGCCCCCGCTGTCCCTGCAGAGAGCACAAAGCTTCCAGCATGTGGTGGGCTGGGGAATCAAGGCAACCTGCACCTTGCACAGCCTCCCACCGGGAGCTGCTGGGCATCCTCAGGGATGTGGCACAGAGGAGCTGCAGGCTGCACACACCTGCCCTGGCTCCTTCCCTCTGCCCCATCCCACTGCCCCAAACAGACCACCAACCCCCAGGGCACTGAGCGGGCAGGGGGTGGTGTCTGTCTGCCTGAACGAGGAGCGGTGACCATGGGGCTGGTTTGCTGGGGCAGCTCCCCACACTGTGCCACGGATGTCTCTGGTCAGGCTGGGAGGTCCAACACCTCGAGCACCTGCTTGTCTGTGGGCTGTAAACCACAGCTGCAATCCCAGCTCAAACCTCAGCACTGCCCACCAGAAATCAGCACTCCTGTTTTCAAGCAGGCGAATTCAGCAGGGGGAATGGACTCTGACTTTTGGAGTCTTTCCAGATACAAATGTCCACAGGGGAAGGTCAGAGCCAGTTTCCCTTTGTCCATGGGAAGGCTGTGGGCAGCCCTGCATCAGCTCCCCTCTCCCTCACCACATCTGATATTTACAGGTCTCCAAGCCAAAGCACCTCATGCTGAGGAGAGACAACGGGAAGGGGGCACTCTGCATATCCAGTGTCCTTACGCAGACGAGACTCGCAAACAGGAATGGAAAGTCTGGTGCCGCCTGAGAGATGAACGATGCTATGAGAATGCCGTGGCAACAAACTCCGAGATGAGCCAAACCAGGGACAGAGTTACAATAAAGGATGACCCCACTGCTAAGACCGTGTCTGTCACCATGACTGGCCTCCAGGCACAGGACTCGGGCACATACTTCTGTGCAGTTTCCCTTGGCCATGGCTATTATTCTCCACTGAAGACGATCTCACTGAATGTTTTCAAGGGTGAGTACCTGTATCCCCACACAAAGCCAAGTCTTGTCAGAAAGCCACATCATTCCTTCCCCTGCTCCCCTCTCCCCCAGCAGAACAGCTTCCCCTGATCCCCCCAGCCCCACTCCCCAGCCTCGTTTGCTGCCTTCCCCGGTGAGTGAAGGAGCCCCAAAGACCTGGCTGGCCCTGCAGGTTCCCAGCACCCTCTTGTCCTGCCTCACCCCTGCCTCGATGAGGGGCTCTCCAGGAGGGAGTTGCCCCAGGGCAGGGTCTGTCCCAGATGCCCATCTCAGGGAGGGAGGCAGATGCCCTTGCGCCCACTGCTCATCGGGAAGTGACCACCTTTGTGTTTCAGAGGTGCTCCTGTGGGAGTTGGACACTCTGTGGCTAAAGTGCCCCTACAACATCTGGGGGCAAAGCACGACCTGGTGCCGAAGGGAAGGGCAGACTAAGTGTGGAGTCATGGCCAGCACAGATTATTCAACACGGAGCAACAGCAGAGCTCCACATGACAGAACATCGATCACGAACAACAACTACCAGGGTGCCGTCACCGTCACCATGAAGAAGCTGCAGGCCCAGGACAGCGGCACGTACTGGTGTGCACTCAGGTCTGGCCGCACCCGAGTAATGGAGGTCGTGCTCTCTGTCTTCAAGAGTGAGTACCCACTGCCCTCCCAGTGTCCCAGACTGAGCACCTACTGCACTCCCAGTGTCCCAAAATGAGTACCCACTGCACTCTCAGTGTCCCAAAATGAGTACCCACTGCACTCTCAGTGTCCCAGAGTGTCTCAGTTTATGAATCATTTTTTTGCCCCCAGTATTCTGAGTCCAGTCCCCTTCTGCTCCACATGTCTGGAGGCAGATCCAGGGAGCAGTCAGCTCACAGAGTGTTCCAGTGCTGCAGAGGAGGTGCCACTGTGCCTGCTTTGGGATCTCACCAGACATTCTGGGTGTTTTCCAGGGACCCAGCAGTACACAGCCGAGGAGTCAGGCAATGTCTCTGTGCGGTGTCTGTACAAGAACACGGACTATGGGGCTGTGAGCAAAGCCTGGTGCAAAGAGGGAGCGGGGACACCGTGTGAGATACTGGTCACCACGAGCTCAGAGGCCTCAGGGAACCAAAGGACATCTCAGGATGGCAGAGTCAGGATCCAGGACGACACCCAGCGGGGCATTGTCACCATCACCATGGAGCAGCTGCAGACACAGGACTCTGGCGTGTACTGGTGTGCACTCCATGAAACCTCTGGTCCCTTCCGGATGGAGGAGGTCACACTCAAGGTTTCCAAGGGTACGTATGGACCTGTCATTTGTAGATCCCAGACTCTCTTTCCTGTTCTTTCCCTCTGCACTGCCCAGCCTCACACCTTACATCTGCCTGTGTTTGCCTGACCCTACAGCACTGGACCTTCTCATGGCCACCACGCCATGGGAGATGAACCACACATGTGCTGTGCTGCTCCTCTTTAACCTGGGAGCAGGTTCAGCTGTCCTGAGGGGTGTTTCTGTCACTCATCCTCTGCTACCACTTCTGCCCCTTTATAGGGACTCATCCCTTGGCTTTCAAAGGCTATTAAAGACCTTCCCATGGGGTTGTCAAGGGAACAACCTTTAGCCCCATATTTTAAAGATCTGTGACCTGGGCTCTCTTTCAGCATGATGCTTTAACAGTAAGGGATGGCACTGAGCTGCAAGCTGGCTCTTGAAGGACTAGAGGAACAGGCAGTGCAGACCATGAGAGGGGATGGTGATGCTCTGCAAGAAGTCCCAACACGCGGGACTGAGTGTGAGCAGGGTCCTGCACACCTGCCCTGGGCACAGGAACAGCCATGGCAGGGGGTTCTCACTGGTAAATGCAAAGCATTTGTGACTGTTCCTCTCTTCATGCCTGCCATTGCAGCACTGGCTCGAACAGCTTTGGCAGACACTGAAGGTGCAAGTCAAGCAACTCCTTTGGGCAACAGCCCAGCACTCAGGTAAGAGTCTCTGAGCTCAAACACACACAGGTTATTCCTGCTTTGGCCACTAAACACCTGGGGCAGGCAGTCCCTGGGTACTCCTGCCTCCAGAGGGATTCAGTATGGTAGAGTCCTTACCAAAGCTGGCCTCTCCTCTTCCAGCTCCTGCCCAGAGCATAATTCCAAAGGAAGAGGCAGATCAGTAAAATCAGCTCCAGTGCACCAGGTGCTGCAAAACACAGGAGGAAAAGACAGTTCCTGCTCCAGAGAGCCTGGAATTGTGCTCAGAACTTTAAACAGTGGCTTGTTTCTAAAGCCTGGAGAATAGTTTAGAAATAGCTCAGAAGGCACAACCAGGTAGAAAAATGCAGATTGCATTGCTGGAGAACCAGACCCTCCTTCTGAGTGCATAGAACCGAGTCCATGAAATCCATTCCTGTCCCTTTTGGTCATTGTTTGGCACTGGGCTGTTACTCCATCCAACACTGGTAACTCCCTTGCTCTCCTGGCTGCAGCTCAAATGGCAGCACCTTCATCTCACTGTCTGTGGTCCTGAGCATCCTGCTCATCCTGGCTCTCATCACCTCGGTAACGCTGTGTGTCAGGCTGCACAAGCTCCTGGAGAGAACAGGTATGTGGAGCTGGGGGATGCCTCGTCTTCTGCTCTGTACCAAGCAGGACCTTCTCTGCCATCGCTTTCCCACTCCAGGTGAGCTCGTTCCCAGCTCACAGTGCCCTGGAGATCAGGCAGGTGCAGGCTGGGAAGCCTCAAGGCAGGCTCCTTGCTGCCATCTCTGCTCACAATAAGTCAAACCCAGGTTCCTCCAGACCCTGCACAGGAACCTTAGAGGAGAACTAAAGTGAGACCAAGGTGTTCCCCAGGCTCAGGGCAGAGGGGTCCCACTGCACACCCACTGCTCCTATCACTGGGCAATCCCACGGCCTTCCCCAGACCTCCTGAGGCACTGGCAATGCCAGGGCTTTTCATGGACTTCTCTACTTCTAAAACCTCCGATTTTGGCTTCTTCCAAAGGGAACCGAGGAGCAAAGGACACCTATGGCAATTCAGAGGGCACAGCACAGGTAAGGAAAACGAATGATTTCCCAGGTGGTACCGAATCCCTGACCAATACTCTGTGAGGACCTTGGAGCTCACTTTGGTTGTGAGCAGGAGGCAAATGGTATTTAATGTCCCCAGACAGAGGAATGTTCCCATCTGGAGAGAGAGGGGGGGAATAAATGTAGGGAAATGCCAATAGGAAAAAAACACGGTGGACCAAATTCTAGTAACCCCTGAGAAGTGACTCAAGGACTAGTAACCAAGGTCAGGCCATGAAGTTGGCACCTTTATCCAGGAGAGGTGATGAAGAAGAGTCTTCTCTTCTTTCACCTCTGTCATGACCAAAGGTATTTTTTCCATGGCTTCTCCTTTCCTTCTGGGAGAATTTGGTCTCCTGGTAGCAGCTGTGACCTGGCACTGTGTCATGCTCACCAGTGTTTTCCCTTTCTTTTCATAGCTTGGCAGAACTGAAAGAAGAGAAAGTTCCAAGGATGACAGCAAAGGCCTAAAACACATGAACCTGGACTTGCAGTCCCGGCCCAGCCCTGAGGATCCTCTTTACTGCAATATTGAAGCCAGCCAGGCTCCCAGGAACCCCCACGGTGAAAATGTGGAATACGCTGTCATCGCCTTCAACCAGTTCCCAAGGAATGATGCAGGATGAAGCACAGGGTCCCCACACAATCCAGAAATGGAGAAACAAACTGGAATACGGAGTGGGAATGAGGAGTGGGAGGTGTGTGGGTGGAAATGGGGGAAGGAGCTGAGTTTTGCTGCCATGTGTGTGTTTCCTGTGCATTTTCAGACCTCCCTCCTGTTAGGGGCCAGTAGAGGCTTTGCCGCACTTGTGGCAGATTGTCTGGGGTCAGACAGAGGTGTGGGGTTATTCCCAGGATACCTTGTACATCTGCTTTTCCAGTTCCATTAAAATCAGACTCTTGGAAGGGCAGGTGTGAGCTTTGGAGAACGAGCAGTGTTGGTGTGGACATTGCTGGGTTTGGTGTTCCAGCCGTGCTCCGGTGCAAACTCTGATCCCTGCAGCACTGCAGGGAGGTCACTTGGCCACAGGAGCTGAATCCTCAGGACTGGGGCAAACATGAACCTCTTTGGGCCTGGGGTCTGTCCCATGGAATGGGTTGGGAATGGGAGGGCTGGTTTATAAGATTAAGCAGAACCAACATCTGCACTTCCCTCTCTCTGCTGGAAACTCTCCAAATGACATGTTTGCTGCCTGTATTCAGCAGTCACGTGGGGAGCAACGTGAAATGAGTTTTCTGGGGCTCAGCTCCATTTCTCCAAAAGACCAGAAGCTCTGGCATCTGATTTGTCTGCCCCAATCCCTGCAGACAGATCTGAGACCAAAGGGGCCTGAACCAACCCTCATTCCCAGGCCAGTCACATCCAACAGGTTTCTCTTGCTAGGGCTGCAGCAGGGAGGCTGATGGGATTTTTGAGATTTTTCAGAGTTATTGTGACAGAAAGAAAAAGAAAATGGTTCTGGAAATGGTTCATTCAGCCCAAGATCCCCCTAACAATTTGCTCTTCATGCAGTTACACTGGGTCAAGCTGTGGAAGAGTAATAGCAGAAAACAATGGAATGGAAGAGAGGCATTTTCAGGATGATTCTCAAAGAGAATCCAGATTTGTGCTCACTTGAGCAAGAAGGAACAAAAATGGCAATCAATCACCTCACAGAGAATTCTGGTAACTCTGAGGTACCATTTTCTTAACCACTAACTCAAAGAGGCACATTTAAGACTGGACAGACCTGCAGATTCATCAGCACACTAGTTAAGAAGTCAGGGTCTATTCATACTTGCATGGAAGATCTCCAAGTAAATAAAATAAATTCAAAAATGGAAAACAGCGCCCAGTTTGCTGGTGCTCTGGGAGGTCCCTGAGGGCAGATGGGGCCTGGGACTACCTGGGCTAGTGGAAGGTGTCCCTGCCCATGGCTTCAGGCCATCCCATGCTGCTGCTCTGCGGCTGTCTGGACTGAGCCAGGCACTCAGGCAATGCTGATGCCTGAGTTTTCAGCCCGTGAGAGAAATGCCCATCCCTGGTGAATTGCTCAATGTGCAGGATGAAAAAGATGCCAAGTTCCTGTGCTCGCTCCTTCCGTCAGAGCACGGCGGGGGAGAGGGAGCTGCCCTTGGGCAGAGCCCATGTCCCTCTTCTCCAGGCTCCTCTGCCGTCCCCTGCTCTGCTCAGCTCACATGGAGAAGCTCGTGCACCTCGTCCTGCTCTTCCTGTCAGGTAGGAAGCACATGTGGCTCTGGGTTTCAAGGGAAAAGGGTTGGCAGGGTAAAGGACTGGGGCAAAGCTTGGTCTCCACCTGAAGGCTCCTCCCTTGGAGTTTTCTCCCTTCCCTCTATTTACCAAAGGGCCAGTGGTGATCCCAGTGCTCCCAGCTTTCCTCACAGGGATCCTTCTGAGTCAGAACAGGAAACACTGATGAGAGAAGTCCTGTGTGCCTCTTTTGTGAAATGTGAAATTGCAAAATCCTGTGTGTTTGCATTTGCGGGGCTTTGGGTGTAATTTACATACATGTAAATATATTTACGTATGTGTAAATCACCACAGGAGGGTTGAAGAGAAGGGAAATAAAACCCGGTGAAGGGCACAGCTCTGAACTCTTGGGCAGTTGGCTCTCTGCAGCTGGGAGAGGCACATCCCTCTGAAGGAAGGACCAAGGCTCAGGAGCCAGCTGGGGCTCCCAGCTCTCAGCCCTCTGTCTGCAGCCACTTTGGAGATCCCAGCTCCCTGCAGCAGCAAACCCAGGCTGTGGGAGCACAGAAACCTCTCCCAAAAATCTGCATGAGTTTGGAAAGTGTTCACTAGACTTTTTCCAGTAGCACCCAGGGAGGGAGGAGGAACACAAATAGTTTATGATCTGTCAGCAGAATTGGTTGAAAAGAGAATGACACAACATTTTGCACGGGTACATCAGGAAATCTTGAAATGATTCCATTTAAAGAGGTGTTTGGCAGTGCTGTGGGAATCCTAGGGACCCAAGGGGCAGAGCTGGAGGAAGGAGGGATCCTCAGGAGAAACAGCACAGGCAGGTAAAGTGTTTTGGAAGGATTGCACAGGACACACCGTGAGGTAAATCCTGACTGGAACAACCGAGTGGAGCAGTGTACTGGGATAAAGACTTGTAGGTGTTGGATACTGGCAGAGCACAGATCTATTTTATGTCTTGTTCTAGTCAGATCTTTTAGTTTATAATTCGCTTAGAATTGTTGAAATTATTTTAAGCAGTGTTATTAAAAGCCTCAGCCAGCACAAAGTCCTCACAAGAGCCTATTTTTAAATTTACTTCTGTTTTATCATTACTTATGGTTTCACAGAAACATTTGCCTCTGAATTTTTTCACTAGAAATAGAGATTTCCACAAATACCACATTGTACTTCTCTCTGGAAGTATTAATAGCTCAGACTGTCCCCTCTGCCTTTTCCTGTCACAAAGAGGAATGGAAATTAGAAATAAGGAACCAAGACAATTAAAAAAAAAAAAAATAAGCCAAGCAGCCAAAGACCAGTTGACAACATGGTTAAAATTTGCAAGATATTAAAAGATAGAGTGGAAAAAAAACTTCTAAACCCCTGGATTTAGAAGTGGGAGTGGGATTCAGAAGCAACCTCCCAGCCAGCAAGCGGGACACTGGTTTGTAGGTGTCAGTGTGATTCCAGCATTTTCCAGGGCCCTGTGGCTTTGCTCTGGCTGTGTAAAAATGAGGATAAACTTCCTGGGCATTTACTGCAAAGGGCCTTTTCTGCAGCAGAGGGTATTCCACAGCCAACTACTGTAAAAGGGCTGCTAAAAACCAGCCAACCTACCTGGGTGCCCAGCTCTATGTTCCCCAGGACCAGGGCACGAGGCAGGTTTATAGTTAATGCCCAAATCCTGATGACAAACTGGGCAGGAGCACAGGGATGACAGAGGTGGGATGTGCTTGAGCTCCAGACTGACTCCAGAGCAGCCACCACAGGGCCGGGAGGGAAGGCAAGAACCAAAATCTACCCGAGCTTCAGAAAATCTGCAACTATTAAGTAAGCTGATACCTCCTGCCCTCAGTGCCACCCCAAGAACTGCTGCCTGTCAAGAGCCAAATCACCCAGCAGGCACAGGGTCACCACAGACACTTTTCACAACACCTGAGCCAAGACTCTGAGCACACTGACTGTCGAGGGGGAAGCAGATGGGTGACAGCCCTACAGGTGACAGCCTGACAGGTGACAGCCCTACAGGTGACAGCTGCCATCACTAGAGCTGTAAAGGATGGAAACGATGTTTAGCATCAGCCCAGTAGTGAGGGATAGACAAGAGAGACTGGGCTCACCCCTCCCTCCCTCCCTCCTAGCGTCCTGTGCTGCAGAGAACGTCACTGTGGTGTACGGGATGGAGGGGGGCACCATTTCTGTCAACTGCTCCTACGACCCCCAGCAGCAGTGGTGGAGAGAGAAGAGCTGGTGCAGGCAGGTGGATGAGACCAGGTGCCAGCACGTGGTGAGTGCCCCATCCTTCTGGCTGCCGTTCCTGAGGGGCAGGAAAAGCAGCACCTCCATCAGGGACAACGTGCACGCCGGGGTCCTGACAGTCACCATGAGGCGGCTCAGGAAGGAGGATGCCGGGCTGTACCAGTGCAGAACTGATTTCCTGGGGGACACAAGGAGCCTAAGGAAGGTGCAAGTGGAAGTGCTGAGAGGTATGTCCTGGGTTTGAGTTTCACGAGATCCTCCTTGAATTTCAGGGGTGCCTGCAGATGCCGAGGCCTCACTTCTGTAAACATCTGCTGCTGTCTTTCTCTGAGGAGGTTCTGTGTTTCGTTGCCTCTTTTTATTCCTGATGTACAGCACGGTACTTCACTGGTGCTGGATGTCCAGACTGGTCTCCTGGCACACAGCCCCATGCCCCACCTCACCGTGGTTACTTGCCCAGCTGGGGCACTGGTGACACCAATGAACATCACCAGAGACATCTGCAGACTAAACTGTTGTGTTTCTACCAGCAGCTGTCCTGGAGACCCAAGTGCCAGAGGAGCCTAGAGCTGTGCAGAGCATCTCCAGGTGAGCCTAAAACTTGTGCTGGGATCTCTTGTCTTCCTAGGACTAAGGCAGCAGTACAAGGGTTGTTTAAAGGTTTGAACTGTCCCCTCATGGCTGTATTTCTGGTTCCCCACAGCTCCCCTCCTGAAGTGGATTTCACTGTTTTCTACATCCTTGCTGGGCTCCTGGTTACCAAGTTCATGGTGGCTCTTCTGATCTGTATTGTTGGCATCAGCAGGAAGAACAGAGAAAGGGAGCAGAACCCAAGCCTGAGTGAGCAGCAGGTCCTCCCCTTCACTGCTGACCCTGGACACAATGGAATTGGCCCCTCCCGGGAGAGCACTGCCTGAGCTGAGCCAAAGGGAGTCCGTGGAAAAGGAACATCAGGCATTTGCAGGCAAAGCTTTGCCACCTGCTGTAAGGAAAGGATCACTGCTAAACACAGGTGGGGATGAACCTGTCACTCTGGAGAGGGAATGTCACCATCTACCACCTCTTCTCATTGGCATCACACCCCCAGGCAGAGTTATTCCAGATCCCATCCATAACATCATTCCACCACAGTCTGAACTGCGACCCATCAACATCCTGTCATCTCAGGGCAGTGCCAGGTGACAGACTCTGTCTTTACAAGGTGAGGAGGCCTAATTCCCCAAAGTTGCTTTGGACAGCGTGGCTCCTTGGAGGAAGTCCGTGTGGAAAGGCACAGGGAACTGCGGGACAGCCCGGAAAGGGATGTGGTCTCCCTGCAGCTCTGAGCCCGCTTCCTCCTTGCTGAAAGGACGTGGTGAGCAAATGAACTGTCTCACTGTAGTTCTCCCTGTGTTTTTGTTCCCCACTCAAGGGGATGTTACCAACATGTGATGGTTCTTCACCCCTCCCCACAGTGAAGGTGCATTTAGCCCTCCCAGGCAGACCCCAAACCCAGGGGCATTCACACTTCTTTTCCCTGCAATACCAAATAAAATAAAATCGATTCCCTGACTTAGGATGGGTTCATGTAATGGGCTGCAGGACACCAGGTCACAGTCATCCCCCAAAGAAGTGACACCTGGAACATGCTGGTGTGTTTCCAGCGCTCTGAGCCAGCGGGACAGGCTGGCACACCCAGCCAGTCCCCTCAGTGCCACACACGAGCAGAGCTCAAAGCCCAGCCTCTCGTTCCCCAAAGGGGCTGTGGCTGCCCCATCCCTGCAGGTGTCCAAGGCCAGGCTGGACGGGGCTTGGAGCAACCTGGGCTGGTGGAAGGTGTCCCTGCCCAGGGCAGGGGAGTGGGCTGAGATGAGCTTCAAGGTCCCTTCAACCCAAACCATTCCATGTAAGTGCAAAGCAGCAGACGGATGAACATTCCCAGCTGAAGGCTGCTCTGGGATGTGTCAGAGCAGCCAGAGACCAAAAATGCCCATTTCTTGTCCAGCCCCACGGGCTGGTTGCTAAGTATGGCTATCACATAGAGCGTCATGCAGCCTTCCCTCCCAAGCAATAACTCAGAGACTGTGGTTAAAGGACACGCTCAGCATCAGCACTGGGGCAGCAGGCTCTGCAGTGGTACAGCCAGTTTGCTTCCTCTGCAGCAGGGAACTGCACAGGGATAAAGAAGCTCCAGGAGTTTTTTCCCTTGGTGCCCTAAACCACTTTCTGCTCCAGGATGGGAGGTTTTCCAGCCCTGCTACTCTTGCTGGCACTACCAGGTAAGGCTCAGAGAGGCCACACAGAGTGTCTGTGCACAGAGGGAGAGTCCTCCAGAGCCACCAAGAAGTTATGGGAGAAGAGATGGTGGTGCAAGGGGCTGTCAGAAAAGTGCTGTCCAGCTCAGCCTTGAGTTTCTCTGTGAAAGAAAGGATTAACCTTTGCCATACCCTGCACTGCTCAGGTGACTGATGGACTCTGGACGTGGCTGGTTTTCAGGGATCAGGGCAGCACTTCCAAGAGGGAATCTGACCCTCAGCTGTGGGTCAGGATATCTGCAGAATATTCTTCTGCAGGGAATACAGATGGTGGTTTCACCTGAGGGTGAGCTCTGAGGTCGACAGTGTGCTGGGTGGGAGACAGCCAAAATAAATCAAGAATGATGTGTCATTCCCATTTTTGTTTCACAGCTAAAGAGTTTGTATTGGGACACAAAGATCCCACCAGAGGTTATCCAGGACAGGGCAAAACTCTAATACATAGTTTAACATAGAACCACGACAGGTACCTGTGTGTATCAAGAGGCAGAAGTGGCCAGGAAATTATTTTTGCTATATTAAATAAAATGTCTCGAAGAAAAAAAAAAAAAAAAGGAAAATAATCAATAATTTACTGGTTCCCATCCAAACCAATGAATGCAATGTTTTAGGATTGTATTAATCAGAACCAAATGGGTTTGGGACAGAATATACCTTGGAATCCCAGAATGGTTTGGGTGGGAAGGGACATGAAGGACTGTGCTGGGGGACACAGATCTGTGCGAGACAACACCAGGAAACTCCAACACTCTGTTTGGTGCAAAACGGTGTCCCAAATTCGAGGTAACTCTGATCAAAGTCTCCTTAAAGCAGGAGGGACTGGGATGATGAATGAGTTCTCATGGCAAATGATTAGAGTGCGGCTGAGAAAGCTCCAGCTTAATGACTCCAGAGAATATCAACTCCAGAGCTATTTGCAGGGGAGAAACAAACCACGGAATAGCATCAAGCTGGAAGTTTGGGGTGAGTTAATCAAAAAATTAATGATCTTCCAGAAGTCAGCAATTTTTTACCCCTTGACAAGAAAGATTTCGGGTCAGTGTTAAAGAGCTCTCTTTGGAGCCTGGAAATTTCCTGAGACACAGGTAATTCCTGAATTTCTTTTTTTTAAAACACATTTTTGATACATACTAATGGGATAAACAAATTGGAGCCAACTGCTTTGAGGAGGGCTGGCTTGGCTTCACTGATTAATGAAATTCTTCATTTACATCAGCAGATGGAACAGGCTCTGAGCAATCCAGATCTTTGCTAGAGAAAAAGTCACCAATTTTTTAGCAGGAGAAAGAGTCCCCAGGGATGGATTGACACGGGATAATCACCTGCTCATGGTTGGTTTTTTTTTGTTGGTTTTGTTTGTTTCTTTGTTTGTTTTGGTTTTTTTTAAGAGGAATATAGGTCTTTGGATACAGACTCTGACCCCATCCCAGTTCCCACTGAGAAGGGGGACGTTGCCACAGATGACACCAGTAAGGAGCAGAGGTAAAACCAATGACTCCCAGACTCTGGATGCACAGCAGGATTTGAGGAGCAGTGTCACACACACACACACCACACACACACACACAGAGGCTTCCCCTTCTCCCTGCAGTTTGTTCCAACCTCCCCAGCCCCGGGAGAAGATCTAGGAGGTTCCTCTCAGATTCAGGAGCACTAAGTGAGGCTTCTGCTGAGGATGCTCAGTTTGACCATGTCCTTGCTGTCTAACTGGTTAAAAAAGGGACACAAATATGGGCCAGGCAAAGCCACAGTGACTCTGCCTTGGTACCAGCAGCCCAGCCCAAGATCCACCCAGCCAAACCCACAGCACGTCAGACCAGAGGCATTCCCTGATCAAAAGTGACCCCATTAATGATCCTGATCAAAGACAGACCCTGAGAAGGGCTACTGAATCCTGGTAGCACTGTAAATGACTGCAGGAAGGGAATCCGAGCTCCTGATTCCTCCCCAGGCTTGCCAAGTGCCAAGGAAAACACAGCTGGTGGGATGGATCCTCTGTGGCTGTGGATCAGTCCTGACCTCACAGAACCACACTTGGTTAGGGACAGCAAGGGTGGTATTTGGGTGCTGAGATTTTATCCTGCAAACATAATTCATTGTAAAACACACAGAATCCCCTCCCACACTAACCTCATCACCTCTGGTGCTGTAAATAGTAACAGAGATATCGTGGTTTTGCCTGCAGCAGTCTCTATGCCTTCGTGGTGCTGAGCTCCTTCCTGCCCACCACTGCTCTGGTTGCTGCTCTTCTCTTCCTCCTCACCACCTACATCAGGATGAAAAGAGCAGGTAAAGATCCCTCATCCTCCTGTCTGGTGTTCCTGCCCCTCGGCTTGTCCTCCCACCTCCCTGGATGCAGGGAAGGTCTGTCCACAGCAATCCTTGCCCAAGGAGGCAGGGATGAGCTGGGAGAGAATGCAAGGAGTGAGCTGAATCCAGGAAAGGGACAGCAGGGAGAGTCAGGTTTAAAAGGGAGAGGTAAAGGTGTTGTTTCACACTCAAAAGGGTTTCTGTCATTCTTGGCAGGAAAAGGGATGGACACTGGCAAACATCCTGCTTTCAGACAGAGAGCACTGCAGGTAAGACAGCAGCAGAAATCCCACATTGCCGGTGCTTTGGTTGATCCCTGCCATGCAGACACTGGCTCTGTGTCACCAAGCAGCAGTTCCATCCATCCTGCAGTGGGTGGGAGGCATCCCCTCAAGCTCCCAGACTGAAGGTGCCTCCACTTCTTGGTTGTCTGACCCCCTTTTGCCAAGCAGCCACAACCTATCTTGGTTATTTGAGGAAATCCCAGCCCTTCCGCTTAATTTTGCTTATAGTACTCAGAAAAATAAATGTAATAACAAATACACAATGTTGATATTTTACTGGTCTTGAATCTGCAGCAACGTCACCAGAGCTTCTTATCAAAGGAAAACTTTATCATCCTAAATATTCAGTGTGTTGATTGTGGCTGCACCTTTCTACCCCAGTCCCTTCAATCTTAGGAAGTTGAATTTGCATAGAAGTTTCCTAAACTCCTCCGAGCACACGTTCCCCTTTGCCACACATCCCCTCCACTTTTCCCCAATCTCGTGAGACAAGAAGGAAACATCTGTGGCTGTAGATGAACTAAACGTTCATCAGAAACGCTGACTCTCTTTAATTTCTCATTCTTTGTGGTTCCTCAGCTCAGGGGACACAAAGGCAGCGGGGTGGCAGAAGGGGAGCTGGGCAGAAGCACAGTGTATGCTGTGCTCAGGCCCCGGCCGCAGCCCAGCCCCGAGGATGCTCTGTACATCAACGTCCAGCCCGCTCCAAAGCTTTGCTGCCACGGGCAGGAACCGCAGGGAAGTTCGGCCTCCTCAGGGCCCGTGGAATACGCGACTGTTCTCTTCAGAGCCACAGCTCCACACCCTGACACTGCAGCAGAGGAAAGCACCTGAGGAAAGCAGCACAAAGCCTTGGGCTGGTTCGCTGGATTCTGCAGAACTGCACTTGGAGCAACCCGTTTGCACCCAGCTGCTGGAGGTGCACAAACCTGCCCTGGAAAACAACTGCGCTTTTCTAACAGCACAGTCACACCCAGCTCTGGCTGGGCAAATCCAGAAGAAAGCTGTGGTACGTTTGCTTTTCCGAACTGCTCTATTTTTAAGTGACAGAGAACTATAAACCCAAATACAGGAAACTGGTTCTGCCTGGCAGCAGCTGATACAGCACCACAGCCAGCGAGGGGCTGCGAGATACGGGAGATGCTTCCTTTGGACTTTCTTCAACAGCACACTTGAACACTCACAGATAAAGCATTAATTACTGCCCAGTCTGATAAGATCTAAGTCAGTAAAGTGGCAAAAATCTGCTTTTTTTGAAAAACACGAGGCATTTCCTGGGCTTCAAGAGACAGACAATGCACTTGACATGTTTTAGTAAACAAGGGGCTTGATGGAAAATATTTGTCTACTTTATAATGTAAACTGTCATCAGCTTGAACATGCAGGGGTGGAATTTACATTTAAAATTATTGATTTGTTTTACAAAGAAATAACTTTGTATTTCCCTGTTTGTTGTTCATTAACACACACCCATGCTCCAGGATAAACCCAGCTTGACTTTATTAAAAATTGTTGATCAACCCATGTTGATCATGGCGATATGATCAAACACCCCTCAGGGATTATGGATAAATCCCCAAATTCAGATGACTGAGATTTTCATCTTAATTCTGTGAGCTGGAGCCTAAAGATGCTGAAAAGGACACAAAAACAGGTTTAAATCTTGATCCCAAGATTACAAGAAAACTCCAGCCTGGGCACTAGGTGGCAAAGGAGGGAAGGAAGGGGGGAAAGCAGGGAATACATCCATGGATTGTATAAACTCTGTGAGTTATATATCTGCCTTTGAGTGCTTGTGCAATTCCGAGAGCGAGAGACAGAAGTTAAATTCTGTTGACTGCTCTGATGTGGCTAAACAGTATCAGGCTTTTTATCATCATATCTGAGATAATTTTATTATTCTATTGCAAATTGTATGAAAACAAAGCTAGAAAATTACATCATGATAGTTAAAGAAACCTATTTCTGGCTTCCCAAACAGCCTTGCATGATTGTTCTCTTCCTGTCCCAGCTTCCCATTCTCTGTTTTTACAGTTACTTCCTTTTTTTTTTTTTTTAATGATCATGACTGTATTGCCCAATTCTGGAAAGAACTAATGACACCCTGGTGCTTTGGGGCATTTCTGACATGGCAAAAGCGCTGGTGTGGGGTCGATACCATTAAGAATTTCCAATACCATAGGGAATGTGCTG